>NC_061122.1:136783319-136997745 GCF_002878395.1 Capsicum annuum | reverse complement strand
AGTATCTCAGCCAAGTCAGCATTCTCGAGGACATAGTGTCCCAAAGGGGAGATGCACTATAAATCCTGAGCTATCATGCTCTAAGCCTTCCATTTTATCTTCATGTAGAAAATATGGTTGAAGTAATGGGTCCTTATAGTTGACCCTCAAGTCCCAATCCTAGACGTATCACCATCCCCATATCATGGTATATATCCAACGAATCATTTCAGTTCATGTATCATGATTCAGACTTAGTCAAGTCTCCATGTTCTCGTTCATGCTTAGTTAGTCATGTATTCATTAATCCGTTAAGACATATACTCATGCATCAAACATGCATGTTCAAAATATAAGATTAGTCTATCAAAGCAGTCACATAATCACGCTTCAATTGTGTATGTCTAGTTTAGTACGTAAACTTAGTCTGTCCATACTCTCTCATCTTAACTAGCCACATTCGAGGATGAATGTTCCCATGGGGGAGATATTGTTATACCCTGTATTTCCCTAGCCTAGATTAACCCTCAGTACATGGGTTATCCTAAATAAAATTTTTGAATACTCAGTAATTTTTAGATTTAAGCCTGCCATTGCTAGGAAATTCAATTAGATTTCGAACAATATAAAATTTACCTAAATTTGACAACAAGGTAAGAAGTTATGGTGATTTTAAGTTTCAGTCATTAAACATCGTCATTCAGGCCAATAGTGCATCGCAGAGTATGTTAAAATAGAAAATATCAATTTTTAGTGTTGCTTCATGATATTGGCTCATCACGCCATAGACTCAGTTCACAATTCTCAATTTCTAGTGTACCAACGCGATTTTATCGTGTCGCGGTGCACTTTCAGTTCACAAAAAAGTGGCAACGCGATACCACCGCATCACGCCACCATGCAATTTCCTAGTCGTTATTTTTTAATGGTCCAGCGTGATCGCAGCGCATAACACCAAGGGTCCAAATCGGGAAAATTTCTCAAAAAATTAAAGTTGTGCCCAGGGTTAAAACAATATTTCCCATGATTTTACTCCGCCCAGATAGCGGGAACGCGATACCACCGCATCACGCCACCATGCAATTTTCTAGTCTTTATTTTCCAATGGTCCAGCGCAATAGTGGCGCATCACGCCAGGGTTCCAGATCGGGAAAATTTCTCTAAAAATTAAAGTTGTGCCCAGGGTTAAAACAATCTTTTCCCATGATTTTATTCCACCCAGATGTGGGATTTAAGTCCTAAGAATGTATAAAACCTTTCATTATTATCTTTTCCCCAAAATCAAAAGATAATTCTCTCTCAAAAAATAAACCCTAACTTTTAAGAATCAAGGTCAATCCCAAGAATTTCTCCAAATACTCATCAAATTAAGGTATGTTAGATGTTTATCCATGGATCCTTACCTTCCATGGAGCTCAAGAATCCTTTTTTCAAATAAAAGATTCATGATTTCCATGTTTAAATTAGATTGATTTCATGTTATGATGTTATTTGAGTTTTAATCCATAATTTAGATCACAAGTTCCAAGAATTGATTTTAGTATGTGTTGAATTACATGAGACTCATGGTAAACCCTTCAATTAGCAAGTTGATTGTCAGAACCATGTTAACCCTAAGTGCTTATAATTTGATAAACCAAGTATGATTCTTATGTGTTTGATAAATTATCTTTGAGAATGAAATAATGTCATTATAGCAAGCTAACATGTATTCTGCAATCATGTACAGGTTAGTGTATTACAAGTGTTTGATGGAATGTTTCTATAAATGAATTATGACCAAGTAAACATTGTTATGTTATTCTAGATTATTCTTTTCTTTACTTTTCACGCTATCGAGTTCTGGGGGTATTTAATACCTAATAATTTAGCTGTTTATTTAGAGCCACTGTCAGTTACAGAATAGTATCGGTTATGTCACGATCAGTAGTACTCTCAGTATGTTAAAGAACTCAGTAGAATTCAGTTAGTTCCATAACTTAGGAAAACTCAATAATCTCAGTGAGTTCAGCCTATTCCAATCCAGTATAACAGTTCAGTGTCTTTCAGTTAGGAATAGGAGTTAGCACTGAGTAAACTCAAGGATGGGGGATCACCTACCAACAGAGGGTGTGATCCTTAGAAGAAATTCTTGTATTCCAGAACTACGTAGCCAGCGTGGGTTGAGATATCAAACCTACTAGTTAAGGGTTGAAGAGGTTCTCTACCTACCAATAGAGGGTACCATCGTTCTCGTTTTGGGAACCTACTAGTAGAGGGTTACTCTTCAACTTGTCTTTACCCATGGCATGGTATTGAAACCCTTCCAATTGGGGTTACAGATTGAACCCCAGCTTAGTTATCTTATCTTATTTAGGGCATGTCGTTTAGATAATTACCTCCCACTATTTCAGTTTTAGTCTCTGTCTTTAGAATAGAACTCAATTCAGTTCTACAAAATTAGGACTATCAGATGCAGTCACTCAGTTAGCAGTTATTTAGATTATCAATGATCCCAGATTATCAGTATATTCAGTTATCAGTTATCAAATTTAGTTTCAGTATACACAGTCACAGTAAGCACAATATGTTCAGTAGTTACTGATCCTCTATGTATTCTAATCTAGCTCTTGCATATCATTCAGTTAGTTATTGATCATGTATGTAAACCCATACATTCAACCTTACCTCATTTGGCATACTAGTACATTCGTACGTATTGATAATATACTCATTTCTTGCGCTGTAATGTTTCATATTATAGGTTCAGGCACTCAGGTTCCTGACTACGCTTAGCCAGATTCAGCAAGCAGTAGCATATTTAGTAATGAGTCCTCATCTATCGATGATATGCTTTTATTTCAGTACTTTAGCTTAGCAATATTTTAATAGATGGAGTTAGCTGGGGGATTATCCCATCAACTCCACTTTCAAACAGATTTAGTGAGAGTTTTTTTAGACTAGATTTTCAGGCAGTATTTAATTTTATAGATATTATATTTTATCAGTATTTTAGATGTTTTGAACCTTATGACATTTCAGCCTATTATTCCACATTTATGTTAGTATTATTGTTCAGTGCTCATAGTAGATATTACTCATGGGTTAGCTTGTGGTCCTTCAGGGTTGTAAGCACTGTGTAATGACTAGGGGGAAGTCCTAGGTCATTGCAAACTTTGTATTAGAGCCTAAGGTTCAATAGAGTCCTAGGGAGTCTGAAAAGCCACATCGCGTAGAGTATTATGCATGGGTGTGTAGCGCGCCACACTTATGGACAGGAGGCTATGAGATGTTTTAGGAAATGTTTCCCTTCTTTTAGTATTCATGTTGTGTGAGTGAGCATAAGCTTAAGTCAATCTCTTAGTCTAATCCACTTCTTCCTTTCATTTACAAAATATGCCTCCTAAAAGTACTAACAAAGCCCCTCAGCCCGTTAAGGAAGATCCCCTAGATGAACATGTCTCTCACACAAAATTTAGAGCTGCCTTCACTACTCTAGACAATTCAGTAGTAGCTCAAAATAAATGGCCAGCTGTAGTTCTAGCTAACCCAGTAGCCAATACTGCTGCAACCAGAATTCAGGACTTCACTCGAATGAATCTTCCTTTCTTTATGGGATCTAAAAGAATCCACAAGAGTTCCTAGATTAGGTTCAGAAAGTTACAAATATCATGGAAGTGACTTCCAATGAGATTGATGAGTTAGCCGCCTATCAGCTACAAGATGTAGCCCGTACATTGTTTAAGCAGTTGAAGGTAGACATGGGTATAGATGCAGAGCCTATAGAGTGGGAAGAGTTTGTTACTTCCTTACTAGACAAATTCTTTCCCTTAGAGCTAAGAGAATCCAAAGTGTTAGAGTTCATCAATCTTAGACAAGGTAGTATTAGCGTAAAAAAGTATTCCCTCAAGTTTACTCAATTAGGTGCCAGACAATAGGTCCAGAATGAGCAAGTTCATATTTAAGGTATCGAATTATTTGGTTAAGGAGTGTAGAACAACAATGTTGATTAAAGAGATGGACATATCTAGGCTTATGGTCTATGCTCAATAGATTAAGGAGTAGAAGCTTAAGAAGAAGGAAAGAGAGAATAAGAGGGCTAGAAAAGGTAGCTTTAATTTTAGTCAACCTAATTCAGAAGGCAGTAAATGTTCCTAATTTCATTCAAATTCTTCAGTCCCAGATTTGTCCTTAGCCAATTTACCGATGATCCAGGATAGCATAAGCAATGGTCGTACTAATCCATTTTGCAGAGAGTGTGGTAAGAATCATAAGGGTGTGTGTAGAGCTGGCAGTGATGTTTGTTTTGGGTGTGGCAAGCCAGGCCACAGAGTCAGAGATTGTCCTTAGTTAGATTATTAGGGATAATATACTCATCCTTCAGCTCAGTCAGGTCACCCGAATCAATAAGGTGCCACTTCCAGTGTCACCAGTAGGCAACGCCTAAATAGGTTTTACACACTTCAATCCATACAAGATCCAAAAATTTCTCCTGATATGGTAACTTATATGTTACAAATCTCCCATTTATATATTTATGCCTCAGTTTCAGATCCTAATTATTCAGTCATGATTCAGTTTGTACGTGCAACGTGCATCATCTCATGCTTTTTCTTAGTATCTTAGCCAAGTCAATATTCTCGAGGACATAGTATCCCAAGGGCGAGATGCTCTATAAACCCCAATCTATCATGATCTAAACCTTCTATTTTCTCTTCATGTAGCAAATCTGGTTGAAGTAATGGATCCTTATAGTTGATCCTCAAGTACCAATCCTAGCTGTATGACTATCCCACTATCATGACATATATCCAAGGAATTAGTTCAGTTCATGTATCATGATTCAGACTTAGTGATATCCCCATGTTCCCGTTCATGCCTATTCAGTCACGTATTCATTAATCCATTCAGACATGTACTCATGCATCAGAAATGCATGTTCAAAATATAAGTTTAGTCTATCTGGCCAGTTAAGTAATCATGCTTCAGTTGTGCATGTCTAGTTTAGTATATAAACTTAGTTTGTTCATACTCTCTCAGTTTAACCAGCCATATTCGAGGATGAATATTCCCAAGAGGGAGATATTGTAACATCCCATATTTTACTAGCCTAGATTAACCCTAAGTACATGGGTTATCCTAAATAATTTTTTGAAATAATCAGTAATTTTCACATTTAAGCCTGCCATTGCATAGGAAATTCAATTAGCTTTCCAACGATCTAAAATTTGCCTAAATCCGACAACTGGGTAAGAAGTTATGACGATTTAAAGTTTCAGTCATTAAACATCATCATTCAGGCTAGTAGCACATCGCAGAGTGTGTTAAAGTAGAAATTATCAATTTTCAGTGTTTCTTCGCGATATTGGTGCATCGCTCCATAGACCCAGTTCACAATTTTCAATTTCCAGTGTACCAATGCGATTCCACCGCGTCGCGGTGCACTTACAGTTCTCAAATAAAGTGGCAATGCAATACCACCGCATCACGCCACGATACAATTTCCCATTTGTTGTTTTCTAGTGGCCCAACGTGATAGCATCGCATCGCGCCAGGGGTCCAGATCGAGAAAATTTCTCAAAAAATTAAAGTTGTGCCCAGGGTTATAATAGTCTTTTCCCATGATTTTATTCTGCCTAGATGTGGGATTTAAGCTCATTAAAATGTGTAAACCCCTTCATTATTCACTTTTTCTCAATATCAAAACATAATTCTCTCTCAAGAAAACAAACTCTAGCTCTCAAGTATAAAGGACAGTCCCAAGAATTACTCAAAGAACTCATCAAATTAAGGTATGTTAAATATTCATCCCTGGATCATTACCTTCCATGTAGCTCAAGAATCCTTTTTTCAAAATACAAGATTTATGATTTATGATTTCCATGTTTGAATTAGATTGAATTCATGTTTATGATGTTGTTTGAGTTTTAATCCATGATTTAGATCACAAGTTCTAATAATTGATTCTAGTATGTATTGAATTACATGATATTCATGATAAAATCTTCAATTTACAAGTTGATTGTTATAACCATGTTAACCCTAAGTGTTTATGATTTGATGAACCAAGTATGTTTCCTAAGTGTTTGATAAATTATCTATGAGAATGAAATAATGCAATTATAGCATACTAACATGTATTCCCCAATCATGTACAAGTTAATGCATTACAAGTGTTTGATAGAATGTCTCTATGAATGAATTATGACTAAGTGAACATTGTTATGTTATTCAAGATAATGCTTTTCTTTTCTTTTCATGCGATCGACTCCTAGAGGTATTTAATACCCGACAACTTAGCAATTTATTTAGAGCCAGTGTCAGTTATAAAATAGTATCAGTTATGTCATGATCAGTAGTACTCTCATTCCATTACAGAACTCAGTAGAATTCAGTTAGTTTTAGAACTTAGGAAACTCAGTAATCTCAGTGAATTCAGTCTAGTTTAGTCCAGTAGAATAGTTCAGTGTCTTTTAGTTGGGAGTAGGATTCAGCTCCGAGTGAACCCAAGGATGGGGGCTCACTTGCCAGCAGAGTGTGTGATCTTTAAAAGTAATTCTTGCATTCCAGAACTACATAGATAACGTAGGTTAAGATATCAAACCTTCCAGTTGAGGGTTGATGAGGTGCTCTACATGCCAGTAGAGGGTACCACCATTCTCTTTTAGGGAACCTACCAGTAGAGGGTTACTCTTCAACTTTTCTTTACCTGTGGCACGGTACTGACGCCCTTCCAATTGGGGTTACAGATTGGACCCCAACTCAGTTATCGTATCTAATTTGTGGTATTTCAGTTAGATAATTACCTCCCATAGTTACAGTTTTGTTCTTAGTCTTCAGAATAGAACTTAGTTTAGTTCTACAGAATTAGTACTGTCAGATACAACCACTCAGTTAATAGTAATTCGTATTATCAGTGATTGATGTGCGAGCTTGATGATATCACATTTAAGGCTTTTAATTTGGAATAATTGTAAATTCTTAAGCAACTTTTATTGTTTTTAATTATTTTCTTTGTGATAGTGCAGGTGAGATAAAATGTATGAAAACCAATGACAACTGAGTCAAAAGAGATAGATTTTGAGTAAGCATCCATGAAGAGTACAGTTGATGACTTTTCTAATATGTCGTCAACTTTGTTAATAGCTGTCAGGAATATCGTTAGCTAAAGACAGTGCATAGGCATTACAGTGAAGAAGTGATGAACTTTTTTGATAAGCCGTCAAAATCCTGATAAACCGTCAAGCCTTGTCATTAGCTGAAGGAAGCAAACATGGAATTTTAAGAGAAGTTGACGACATTGTCTGATAAGTTGTTAGACTCCTGATAAGCCATCACATTTGGCGTCTCATGTGTGAGAAATTTTTTCTGATCTGTAATTTGATTCCAATAATTTTGAGTGTCTTCTCGATTGTTGATGTATTTTATGAAGATGGGAAAGATGCACCAGAAGGACTAGGGATGACGCACTTTCAAGGTATCTTGACGAATTCTGAGTAGTCAAGATAACCTAGTCTTGCTGCGACATTAAATCAAGTGCTGCTTGAGAGGAACCTAAGGCCTTTTGTTGTTTGTATTTGTATTATGTGATTGACATCAGGCCTCTGCACCTATGGTGCCACAGGTAAGTTTCTAACTCTCTTGTTTTAGTTTGATGCATTGGGGATAATGCATGATTTTAAGTTGAGGGTGAGACTGCTTATGGGTGTTGATGTTCTCTTGGGGTTTTTTTTGCCATGCCTCTTTTTCCTGGAGTCTTGTTCCTAGTAGAGCCGGTATGTTTAGGCGTACTGTGTTTTGTTTTGTGCTGTGTCGTGGTTAATTGGGAGAAAATAAGTATCTGGGGTAGTTGACATATTTTTTTTAGGAATGATAAATACCTCTAAAATTGTCTATTTTGTAACTGTGTGATGTGCATCTATATGCGACTACTGTGAATATTTTTATGGCATTGGTATTAGGGATATAATAATCATTGCTAACAATTGCATGAACTTAATAGGTAGTAGCTTGTGATGTACCTTTGTGCCATGTGTTTATGAGATACTACCTAGTTCCTGTTGTGTGTTAAATCCAGAACTTGCCCGGTTGATCTTTCCTTGGTTATAAGAGAGTGGTTAGGAAAGGCTCATAGGCCATATTTGATATTAGTCCACATTTAGCCTAAATGACCTTCCATAATTGAATAATATCCCTTGATCCTAATTTTGAGCCTGAATGCCTATCTATTTTTTTGGTTCTACCTATTACCTTCCCACTTGTATAACAATGAACCTGTTTTGGCCCTGGTCCTCCTTGAGCATTATACACTTTAACGTAGGCAAATCACCTAAGTTGAGGGTGGCTATCATAGGGGTGCATGTAAAGTGAGTATAAAAAAGAGTAATATAAAATTAAAAAAATACAAGACTGGGTGTGGTAGAAAAAGAATAATAATAGAAAAATTATGAAAAAGAGAAAATGAAAGACTAAAGGACCGTATCCAACCTGAATTTTCTTCAATAAAGAAAGGGACAAATAAGTTAAAGGTTGATAGGTGAGACCCCAAAAATAGTGTAGTGCTAAGGAGGTTTAGTAACTTTAAATATCTTTGTATATCGTACGAGCCCTAAGCCTATATTACAAGCTAAAGAAAAGTCCTATAGTGATCCTAGCTTAACTGTTTGAAAACCTCAGTGATGAAAATAAGGGCAAGCTTATGATATTTGGCATACATTGACTAGAACTTCTTTCTGAGAGTGAGTGTCTCTTGACCATCCCTGCATTTACCTGCTTGATTTCATATATGAGTAAAGAGGGACTTCTTTGTTATAAGGGAATATCGGTTGCATTGCTAGCTGCTTACTTATTTGGGTAGTGTAACTTGTGTATATGCATGGTTAGTGTTGCTAAGTTGATGTCATATCTTGATTCCTTTGTGTCGAATTGTGGATCTTCAATACAATACTCAGTTAAGGTTAAAGTGCTTGAACTTGGAGAAGGTGATAAGTTTTGAACTAAAACTGATGATTGATTGCAATATGTGCTTTACATTCTCTTGGTTGAACAACGTGGTACTATAATGTCTTAGTTGCTTGATGACAAGTAATTGTTTTAAGTTGAGGGTGTTGATGTGCGAGCTTGATGCTAGCATATTTAAGGCTTTTAACTCGGAATAATTGTAAATTCTTAAGTAACTTTTGTTGTTTTTTGATTGTATTCTCTGTGATAGTGCAGGTGAGCTAAGATGTATGAAAACCAACGACAACTAAGTTAAAAGAGATAGATTTTGAGTAAGCATCCATGAAGAGTATAGTTGACGACTTGTTTGATAGGTCATCAACTTTGTGAATAGCCATCAGGAATATCATCAGCCAAAGATAGTGCATGGTAGTTAGAGTGGAGAAGTGATGATATTTTTTGATAAACCGTCAAAATCCTGATAAGCCGTCACATTTTGCGTCACATGTGCGAGAGATTTTTTGTGATCTGTAATTTGATTCCAAACTTAGCCTAGGTATTTAAGGACAATTTCTAGGTTTTTATTACAGGAAAAACTAATTCCAAAGGATAGTTTACTTCTTTTCTGGGTCTCTTAACTTTGAATTCAATTTTTAATTCTTTGATTGAGTTGTGGGATATTCTTCTTGAACTTGGAAGAGCATTAACCTTAGACTTCATCTTTTGTAAGTTTAATTGCTCTGAATGATGAATACAATTGTTGCTATCTCTTTCTTTCTCATGTGGAACTAAAACCCATAACTAGGGTTGTGGGATCTAGATTATTCCTCCATGGATTTAATAGTTGGTTAGGGTTTGAGTGATTGTGGGAACATCTTGATGATTTCTTTGTAATGGTTATTTTCTATTGGTTGCAGACAATATATCTAGCCTTATGTTTGCTTGCTTGAACTGAGAAATAAACTTAAGGTAGTGAATTATCAATGAGAATTTAGGAAGGTTAATTTTCCATATAATGATTAATGCTGTAACAAGATTAATCAACTCGAGATAAAATCAGTGTGAATAGAAGGTTGTCCTAAGATTGAGAGAATTAAGGAGCACAATATCTAGGTAGATTGAGAAACACTTAGATAAACTGTTGATACTGATAATTTGGTGTTTCCCACAAGTCATGAGAATCCAGTACCACAACTATTATTCAATAAGGGTTAATAATCATAGTGATCACAACCCTACTCTCTCTTTATCATTGATTTGAACCATTGAAATTGTAGCTTTGAGTTCTGAAGCAAATCAAAACTTTAATCATCGTTTGATTGATAAAACCCTCAATTAAATGAAACCATTTTCTATCAATTATTTTAATCACAAATAGACTTGATTGACACTTTATTCCTTGTGGGATTCGACCCCAACCTAGTTGGGTTATATATTTGACAATGACCGCTTACTCTCTCATAAGAGAGATGTAATTTGGGCGTACTAGTGATCCCAGATTATCAGTATATTTAGTTATCAGTTATCAAATTCAGTTCAAGTATACTCAGTCACAGTAGGCACAACATGTTTAGTAGTTATAGATCCTTTATGTATGCTAATCTAGACCTTGCATATTATTCAGTTAGTTGTTGATCATGCATATAAACCCATGCGTTCAGCCTTACCTCATTTAGCATACCAGTACATTCCCACGTACTGATCGTATACCCATTTCTTGCGCTATAATATTTTATATCATATGTTCAGATGCTAAGGTTCCTGACCGCGCTTAGCCAAATTCAGCCAGCAGTAGTAGATTTAGCAGTGAGTCCTCATCTATTGAGGTTATTCTTTTATTTAAGTACTTCAGCTTAGCAGTATTTTAGTATAAAGAGTTAGTCAGAGGATTGTCCCATCAACTCCACTTTCAGACAGATTTAGTTATAGGCTTTTCAGACAGTATTCAGTTTTACAGATATTATATTTTTTCAGTATTTTAGATGTTTTGAACCTCATGGCATTTTATACCATTATTGTGCATTTATGTCAGTATTATTGTTCAGTGCTCACAATAGATATCACTCATGGGTTAGCTTGTGGTCCTTCGAGGTCGTAAGTATCGTGTGATGACTTGGGGGTAGTCCCGAGTTGTTACAGCACTATGGGCACTCAAGAGGCTAAATTTGAATTTGAATTAGGCAGTAAAGTTACGACTAGGGCAGCTGAATGAGATGGATGAGTTTCATCTTAGGGCATATGAAAGAGTAGACTTGCACAAGGAAAAGATGAAGAAGTACCATGATTGGAGAATTGAAAAACGTGACTTCTAGAAGGGTGACTAGGTAGTCCTTTCCAATCTCTTTCCAGGTAAACTTAAGTCAAAATGGTCTGGACCATTCAAAGTTACCCAAGTCTACTCATCTGGAGTAGTTGAACTTGAAAATGAGGATGGAAGTGTTTTCAAAATTAACAGGCAATGAGTGAAGCTGTATATTGATCCAATAGACTCAGTAAAGTGCATAGCTTCTATCTATCTCGATGAAGTCTAAGTAATCGAGATAACTGAGTCGTGCCGTGATAATAAATCTGGCGCTAGTGGGAGGCAACCCATAAAGTGTTATTGTAAGCATAGTTAGAGTTTATTTATTATTTTTGTGCAATTTGATATGTTTGTGAAGTGTGCAAGACTGAAAATGTAGAAAGAAAGGATTTTCCTTAGCTGAGACAAGGTGATGGGAAGTCTTACGAACCATGACGTGTCCGACAGACCATCAATCCAACTGTAAACTTGAAGCTTAAAAATAAAATTATTGGATTGGACTGACAGACTACTCGACGAACCATCATATCATTGATAGACCGTTGCATCAAGGGATGACCAATACGGTTCTGGTAAGATGTGAAGGTTAACCTAATGGACCGTTAGAGTCCTCACAAACCTTCAGATCAACCGTCAACTTAACCCTAGTTTGACAGGTGGGGTCGGTTAAAATTAATACTTAATAAATAGGCCCTATCCAACCCAAACATTTTTAAAATGATAAAAAGAAATGGTTACATACATTGCCACCCTTTCAAATCTTGAAACTATTTAACTTCTTCTACATTCAAAGTACTTAGGATCAGTTATCTCCTCTTAGGACTCTCCTTCTCCCCGTTTTTCCTATTTAAACAACCCTATCCCTCTCTTCCTCACATCAGAAAACAAGTTAACAATCTCAGATAAACACTTTGAGTTCCCTTTTATTCTGAGTTTGCAAGTCAGAATAGTGAAGTTTACTGGAACATTAAGGTATGATTATAACCTTACTCTTCTTATTTGAATTGCTATAAATGGGTTATGTAAGTTGTTGATTATTGAACAAAATTCTATCTTGATTTTGTGTTTTTATGATTCAAATTTTATGTCGAAATTTGGTGTATACTGTTCTGGGTGAAGTCTAAGTGACCCATGGACCCAAAAATGGCAAAAGTTGTGCTAAAACGCTAAACTAATCCGATGATTATACGCATAATAATGCATAGCACACCAAGTGTTTGACAAAATTCCAAAGTGAAGTTTTAAAGTGAAAAATGAGGTTGACGGTCACCTTGATGGCTCGTCAGAGCCCCAACGAATCATCAAGTAGACTATAACAAAGTTGCGAAGATTGATGATTATTGGATATGCCATGATGGATGACTTGATAAACCGTCAGCCCCCTAAAAGATCGTCAGGTTGACCACCGCAGGGCTACATAATAAGGGAGTCACTAGTTAACGCTTGACGGATAGGGTAACGGACCATCAAAACCCCAACGGACCATCAACCCTCCCATCAAGCCAAAGCTGCAGTAATTTCTTCTCTGATTCTGATCTAACTATTTCTTGATATGTTATTCAGGAAATATGACAAGAAATATTCCTCTAACAAGAGGTGGTGGATGAACACAATAGGGAAGGGGTGAACCAGCTTTGATTGAGAAGGCCCGACTTTTAACACTAGGCAAAGGGACAGGATGAATCAGGCACTCTCCAAGTATAATGAGGAGAGTGAGAGAAGCACCAGTAGATCAAGTTAAAGCACTAACGAGGAATGGGTACCCTGACTAAGTTGAGGCAGAAACTGAGAAGGCCAATATGGTTAAGATCAAAGACTATAATTCCCCGAGAATCCCAACCGTTAGTAGAACCATGCTTCAAGATCATGAGAAATAAATTATAGTGACTTGGTATTTTTATGATGAATTTACATGTATATTAAGGCCTCAAATGTGTCCTAGCTATTGGGCGAATCAAAACATCCCTTACTGATTGAATTCTTGAGAAGGATATTGTTATAGTCAACTTCAAAAGAGAATATATTTGTTATACTATGAATTATTTAGTTCATGACCCACCAACATATAGATAATTGAATTATCTTTCCAACGATACCAATTTTCCAAAATCCAGTATCAGAGTAAGAAGTTATGGCCATTTTACTGAGAGCAGTGTAAGATGTCCAAGAGCGACGGGCAAGCTGACGGATTGTCAAGTCAGCAACGGACCATCAAGTCAGCAACGAATCCAATCATGACCAAATTGATGAACCCATGCTTTACCCTTATATTCAAAATGACTTCCATGTTATTGTTATGATTGAAATTATTTGATGGATTGTTCATGAGATAAGCCTATGAAATTAAAACATGTTTATGTGCTTTTCTATTCATGTACCAAACCATGATAATTATGGCCTGTGTTTATGAAATTAAAATTCCCAATGGTTGTATTATGGATTGTTGACTATGGTCATGTGTCAAGAAGTGTCATGCCTTGTCAGCTTTATGCTATCGAGTCCTGGGGGTACTTGTACCCGAGAAGTTAGCGTGTGCCTAGAGACAGTGTCATATTTTCAAGATACTCTCAGTCAAGCCATTTTTAGTAGAATTCAGTTAGTCTCATGACTCAGGAAAACTTAGTAATCTCAATAATCTCAGTAATCTCAGTCAGTTATTAGATCTCAGTAATATTCTGTCAGTCAATGAAACTTAGTAAACTCAGTCCAGTTAGTTTAGTAGAATTAATTCAGTGTCTAATCATATGGGAGTAGGTTTCAGCACCGAGTGAGCCCAAGGATGGGAACTCACCTGTGAGTAGATGGTGTAATTCTTAGAAGAAATCCTTGCGCTCAAGAACTATGTAGCTAGCGTAGGTTAAGATATCTAACCTATTAGATAAGGGTTGATGAGGTGGCTTAACCTATTAGATGAGGGTCCCACCATTCTCCTTAGAGTACCTGTTAGATGAGGGATTACTCACAGCTTATCCTTACCAGTGGCGCGGTATTGACACCCTTCTAATTGGTGTTAGAGATTGGACCCCAACTCAATTATATTATCTTATTTGAGGCATGTCGGTTAGATAACTACTTCCCACAGTTACAGTCTCAGTCTCAGTATTAGTAGTAGAACTCAGATAGTTCTACAAAATTCAGGACTATCAGATACATTCACCCAGTTTAGGAAGGAACCCAGCTAGTTCCATTAGCAATAGGAATATCAGATACAGTCATTCAGATAATAGTATATCAGATATATAAAACTTATGTTATCAGTATTCGGATTTAGTGATATCATGATCTCAGTCACAGTTTACGTATTTATGCATGTTTTCTCATATTTATATTATTCAATCAGTTAGTATTGTTCATGCATATAAATCCTTTGCATTCAGCCTACCTCACTTTCATACCAGTATATTCAATCATACTGAAGCATTTGCATTATGGTATTTTATACCGTAGGTTCAGAAGCAAGAGCTCATGAGCATCCTTAGTAGATCAGCCATTCAGCAGAGAGACTAGCAGTTAGTCTTCATCATTCGAGGATGTTATTATTTGACTATTAATTCTTTCAGTACTTAGTTTATTTCAGTAGTTGGAGTTAGTTGGGAATATGTCCCATTAACTCCTTATTCAGACAGTTTAAAGGCTTTCATACTAGCATGTTCAGATAGTTATTTCAGTTGTTTTGGTATTGATATACCATATCTCCAGATGTTATATTTTATTAGATTTTTGAACCTTATGGCCTTTTAGCCTTTTATCCCGTATTTATATAGTATGTTATGGAGTGTTCAGTTATAGATATCAGTCATGGGTTAGCTTGTGGTCCTTCGGTGTCATAAGCACTGTGTGGCATTTTGAGTACCATATTCGGGGTATTAAAAGCTTGGTATTAGAGCCTAAGGTTGAACAATGTCCTAGGAAGTCTGAAAAGTCGTATCTAGTAGAATCTTATGCATAGGTGTATTGAGTACCATATTTATGTACATGAGGCTATAGGATGTTTTAGGAATAGTTTCCCTTCTTTCAGTATTCATGTTGTGCCAATGAGAATTAGCTCAAATCTAACTCTTAATCTAATCCATTTATCCTTTTTATTTATAGATTATGCCTCCCAAAATAGCTAACGAAAGGAGAACCCGGAACCAGTCAACACCACAGCCCATCCAGGTAGATTCCCTGGATGAGCATGTCATTCATGGTGAATTCAGAACCGACTCCCTTAATTTATCATACTCAATAGTAGCTTAGAGAAATCAATAGGCCGTTGTCCAACCTAGGCATATGATTCAAGTCCGACAGAGTAAGGTTGGGAAACGTAGAGAGAAAGAAAGAAAGATAGAAATATGAGAGCTGGAACAGGTTGCTTTAATTTCAATCAGCCTAAGTCAGAGGGTGGGAATCATTCTCATTTTTTCCTAAATTCCTCAGTTCTAAATATACCCCCAGTCAGTGTCTCAACACCTAAGTTCAGAAATGGTAACAGTGATAGGGTGCCAGGCTCTATGTCTTGGGGAAATATAGCATTTGCCCGAACCAATCCCCTTTGTCAGACTTGTGGTAAGAAGTACAAGGGTATTTGTAGATCTGGTAGTGATGTGTGTTTCGGATTTGGCAAGCCAGACGATAGAGTTAGAGATTATCCCTAGTTAGGATTTTAGGGTTAGCAGAAATGTTTCTCAGTTCAGTTTGGTCACTTAAATAAGTAGTGTGCGACTTCTAGTGCAACCAGTGGGCAGCACCCAAACAGACTTGTGCACTTCAGTCCCGACAAGATCAGGAAAATTCTCTTGATGTGGTCATGGTACGTTAAATATCTTTCATTTGCATGTTTATGCTTTGCTAGATCCAGGAGCTTCTTTGTATTTTGTTACTCCTTATATAGCAGTTGATTTCAGAGTTAGTCCTAAAATTCTAGCAGAGCCCTTCTCAGTCTCTACCTAGTGGGTAAATCCATTATAGCCCGATGGTTATACAGGAACTATCCGGTGATGGTATCTCAAAAGGTCACTTCAGAAGACTTAGTTGAATTATAGATGACTAATTTTGATATCATTCTCAGCATGAAGTGGCTTTATTCCTGCCATGCCACAGTCGGCTGCAGAAATAGAGTTATCTAGTTTCTGTTTCGAATGGACCTATCCTTGAGTGAAAGGGTAGTATTTCAGCATTCAGAGGTCAGCTTATTTCCTACCTACAGGCTAGAAAAATGATATCTAAGGGATGTTTCTATCATCTTGTTCGAGTTAAGGACTCTAGTTCTGAAACTCCCATCCTTGAGTCAGCTCCAGTTGAGAGTGAATATTTAGATATCTTTCCTGAAGATCTTCTCGGAGTTTCTCCTAAGAAGGAAATAACTTCAGCATTGACCTTCTTCCAGATACTTAGCCCATATCTATTCCTCCATAAAGAATGACATCAGTAGAACTCAATGAATGCGATATTCCAAAAATAGCTTTCAGAACTCGATATGGTTATTTTGAATTCTTAGTCATGTTATTTGGTCTTACCAATGCCCCAACAGCTTTCATGGATTCTATGAACCTTGTATTCAACTAGTACTTGGACATGTTCATCATAGTGTTCATAGATGACATTCTTGTCTATTCCCATAGTGAGTGTGATCATGCAGACCATCTCAGAAAAGTGTTACCAACCCTCCAAACCTATGAGTTATCATGATATCTATTTATGTCCTACTTGTCAGCTCTATAATCATCGCTCATATTCGTGCACGTTAGTGAGAATTATGTACGCTCATAGTTCCTATTATAAGGAGTTCCAGTTCACTCCGTGTTATGATTCATGTCCCATGGGTATAGATACTTTAGACTCAAGTAATACAGCTCATGACTCATGTACTCCTGTCATGCTTTACAGTATGCTCAGCCTACATGACTCATGCTCCACTTCGAATGATTAGCCAAACTCAGATTATGTCACGTATACCCTCAGTTTAGATCCTTCGGTGAAATATATGCTGTTGATGCTCTATCCATCATGCCTCAGTTATAGCGTCAGTTCAGTAATAAAAATTCAGTAAAGGACTCAGATAGTCCTGCAGAACAATAGCTTTTAGCTATCAGTTACTTAGCCATCAAAATTTAATATTAGCCTAAACCTCAGTTATCAGTATTCAGCTATAAGAACCTAGTATTTAGTTCCAGTATGAGTCCAATTGCAATCTTAGTTACAGTGTTAGCTCCATTTTAGTAATCAGATCAGAAACTCAGTCTAGATCTAGGTTTTCTTGACCATAGCATATGATTATTAACTATTCAGTTATTAGTATTTCAGTACCTCAGTTTACAGAATGTTTTTGACTCATGTTATATGCTTGGTATTACATTCTTAAGATAATACAGTTTTCACTCATTCATGCTCAGTTATCTCATGTTACCCAATCAATTATTACTTTCTATGCCTAATGCTCTATAGTTTCAGTCCAGTTATTCAGACTAAGTACAGTTCAGTTTTACCTGCCTAGTATTCAGCAATCAGCCATGCAGTTAATCAGATAAGTTAGTATGTTTATGCATTCATGCTTAGCACCCATGTGAATATTTTCAGTAGTCTCAAGTGATGTGTTGTACTTACGCAGAGAGTATAGTGTAAAGTGTATTCAAGGGATATGTCTAAGCTTAAAAATTTTAGATGCAGTACATAAGGCTTAGTCACTCTATTTTAGATGATGTTTCATAGGCATTGCCTCCTAATATAAGAATCCCAGCCATGTGGTGATCCCCTATTCAGATGTCCTGCTCAAACCAGGCCAAGATTTCCTTTCTCCCTACAATCACTAGAACACTATATAAAGAGTTTCATAGAAATACTCTAGTCGAGTATAATTGTTTAGTATGAGTTAGTCCGCAAAGCCATTGATTCAGTTTAGCAGTCAGAAGAACAAGTTCGTATGGTGTGGCTTCCTATTTTTCCATCTAGTCATACTATCCAAAGTCTCATGAATATAACTATTCGAAGATGGATCAACTAGGTAGTTGCGTGTCCAGCTCAGTTCATATATCATGCCTTAGTTTCATAATCTAGATATTCAGTCATGATTCAGTTGATAGTTGCCTTGTGCATCACCTCTATTTTCCTATAGCTCAAAAAAAATTAGCCCAGCATTCTTCAAGGGACATTGTCCCAAGGGGGAGATACCCTATAATCCCCGAAACTTTCATGACATAAATATGCCACTCTCACTTTACGTAACGAACCCATTTTGTAGTAGTAGGTACCCATAGGTCGACCCTCTATCTCCAATATCATCCATAAGCCATGTTATCAATGGCTCAGTTCAGTTCACGAAAGTCAGTCCATGTCACATGTTACAGACTTAGTCATGTTCTTATGTTCCTGTTCATGCGTGTTCAGTAAAGGATCTCGAGTTGAGATCAAATAAAATTTAGTATTTTGGAAATCTCTCCCATGAAGGGAGTGAAGAACTTTCGCAAGAAGGGATAACTCAGTCCTCGATATGTCGGTCCCTTCAATATTCTCAGTTACTTAGGTAAAGTAGCTTATGAATTCGAATTGCCTTCAGATCTAGCTTCAGTTCATCCAGTTTTTTATGTCCCCTTGCTAAAGAAGCGCATAGGTAATCCAATAGTTGTAGCCCCTGTTGAGGGTATAGATATTCAGAATAGTCTCTCGTATGAGAAAATTCCAGTTGAAATTCTTGACTATTAGATTTGTAGATTGCGGAAAAAAAGTCCCTCTAGTTAAAGTTCTTTGGCGGAATCAGTCCGTTGAGAAAGCTACTTGGGAAGCAAAAGCAGATATATGAACAAAGTATCCTCACCTATTCTCCATTAATTCAGACCTAGCCTAAGGTAATAGCTTTTCTTAAGTTCATTCAGCTTATGGTTCAAATTTTAGTTACAAACTATGCTCAATTTTCTTTTCAAACTTGGTATCTTTACCCTTACTTGTTCAGTCGCATGTTCATGAGTTAGTTCAGTCATATATTCATACATCAGATATCCTTGATCAGCTTATCAATACTCTTAGTCATGTATTCATGTAGCAGCTCAGTCATAAAAGCATGCATCAAATATGTATGATCAGCATGAATCTCAGTAATGTCAGTCCCATTTGAGGATGAATGTTCCCAAGAAGGAAATATTGTAATACCCCAAGAATCCCAACTGATAGTAGAACCATGCTTCAAGATCATGAGAAATAAATTATAGTTATTAGGTAGTTTTATGATCAAGTTAGATGTATATTAAGGCCTCAAATACGTCCTAGCTATTAGACGAATCAAAACATCCCTTACTTATTGAATTCTTGAGAAGGATATTGTCATAGTCAACTTCAAATGAGAATATCTTTTTTTATACTACAAATTTTTGATATCATGACCCATAAACAGATATATAATTAAATTAACTTTCCAATGATATCAATTTTTCCAAAATCCAATATCGGAGTAAAAAGTTATAGCCATTTTATTGAGAGCTGTCCGAGCTGCCCAGGAACGACGGGCAAGCTGACGGACCGTCAAGTCAGAGATGGACTGTCACTTTGGCCATCACAACTGAGGCATTAAGGCCATATTTTTCCAAAACTGACAGTTGGAGTGATGGTCAGTCACCAGAATGATGGTCCGTCACCCAAACCATCAATTTTGTTCGAAACAACGCTGAAACAACATTTTAAAGGGCTTTTTTGGTATTTTCCACCCTTTTAAACCCCTAATTACATCAAATAAAAGCACATAACTCCTCATTCATCCATAACATCAAAATTAGAGTTTTTTTTCAAGATCAAAATCCAAGAACAAGATTCAAACCCTTCTCCAAGAAAACTCAAGAATCAAAACATCACCATTCAAGAACCTTCAAGAAAAGTTAACCTCCAGATTCAAGATTTCAAGGTATTTAAAGTGTTGATTCATGGGTTTCTTTCACCCATGAATCTTGAGAATCCCATTTTTTAAATTCATGAATTATGATTTCCATGTGGTGGGTTGATTTAAATTATATTGATGTTGTTGTATGAATCCCAAGTTGGAGTTTTTATGTACCTTTCATGAAATTATGCTAGTATGTTGGTTGGAAACTTTTAAATAAAGTTGATTAAAGTAACCATGATGTATGAACTAGTGTATATGCCAAAGCCTAAGGTTATGCATGCAATGTGTTTGATAAAATACCTAAAGAACAAGAATCATACTTTAGGACTCAATTATGACTAAATTGATGAACCCATGCTTTACCCTTATATTCAAAATGACTTCCATGTTACTGTTATTTATTGAAATTGTTTGATGGATTGTTCATGAGATTAGCCTATGAAATTATGACATGTTTATATGATTTCCTATTCATGTACCAAACCATGATAATCAAGTGCCTTATGAAATTCCCCAATGATTGTATTATGGATTGTTGACTATGGTCATGTGTCAAGAAGTGTCATGCCTTGTTAGTTTTATGCTATCGAGTCCTGGAGGTACTTGTACCCGATAATTTATCTATGTGCCTAGAGCCAGTGTCGTGTTTTCAAGATACTCTCAGTAAAGTCATGTTCAGTCGAATTCAGTCAGTCTCATGACTCAGGAAAACTCAGTAATCTCAATAATCTCAGTAATCTCAGTTAGTTATCAAATCTCAGTAATATTTTGTTAGTTAATGGAACTCAATAAACTCAGTCCAGTCAGTTCAATATAATTAATTTAGTGTCTAATCAAATGGGAGTAGGATTCAGTACTAAGTGAGCCCAAGAATGGGAACTCACCTGCGAGTAGAGGGTGTGATTCTTAGAAGAAAACCTTGCGCTCCAGAACTATGTAGAAAACGTAGGTTGAGACATCTAACCCATTAGATGAGTGTTGATGAGGTGGCTTAACCTATTAGATGAGGGTCCCACCGTTCTCTTTAGAGTACCGTTAGATGAGGGATTACTCATAGTTTGTCCTTACTAGTGGCACGGTATTGACACCCTTCCAATTGGGGTTACAGATAGGAACCAAAATCAATTATATTATCTTATTTGGGGCATATCGGTTAGATAACTACTTCCCACAGTTACAGTCTCAGCCTCAGTCTCAGTAATAGAACTCAGATAGTTCTATAGAATTCAGGACTGTCAGATACAGTCACCCAATTTAGTATAAAACTCAGCTAGTTCCATTAGCAACAGGACTTTCAGACACAATCATTCAGGTAATATATATAAGATATATGAAACTTATGTTATTAGTATTCAAATTTAGTGATGTCATGATCTCAGTCACAGTTTACCTATTTATGAATGTATTCTCATGTTCATGTTATTCAGTCAGTTAGTATTGTTCATGCATATAAACCCCTTGTATTCAGCCTTCCTTACTTGCATACCAGTACATTCAATTGTACTAATGCATTTACGCATTAACTATTTAATTCTTTTAGTACTTAGTTTATTTTAGCAGTTGGAGTTAGTTGGGGACATATCCCATCAACTCCTTATTCAGATAGTGTAGAGGCTTTCAGACTAGCATATTCAGACAGTTAGTTCAGGTATTTTGGTATTGATATACCATATCTCCAGATGTTATTTTTTATCAAATTTTTGAACCTTATGGACTTTTAGCCTTTTATCCCACATTTATACAATATGTTATGCAGTGCTCAGTTACAGATATCAGTCACGGGTTAGCTTTTGGTCCTTTGGGGTCATGAGCATCGTGTGGCATTTCGAGTACCAAATTTAGGGTAGTTTCTTAATGGGCTAGAACCGACGGCAAATAGGAAAATCAAGAGGCCAATATCCGAAGAGCATCAAATAGTGACAACCAAATTGCAGGAGTATCCGGAGCTTGAGCGGCAATTCAATGAATATGTGTTATTCTAGATGAGAAATCCTCTTGATTCATACCAACCGATTCTTGTACGGGATTTTTTGCCAATTATTTGGCATTGGTAGAGAAAAATTATCTCAAGGGCCCAAAGATCTCATATTTTCCCAATAGGGAATCAGTTCTGGTCAGAGGGGTCACCATTGATATATTGAACCGGGGGCTAAACAAGATATTTTTTAGGCCCGACTATAAAGCACCAACTACGATGCTAGAGCTTGAGCATTGTCTGACCATAACGTCCACTTAAAGGCCTTGATTGTCTAGGTTCTTTACTGATGAGGGTAACTCATATCCTAGGCACTCAATCTGCGAGAGTGCATTGCTAAATCATCTCTCACTTTCTAAGCTAAATTTTGGTTGATCATTATTCGATTAAGGTTGATGCCTACAAGAAAAAATGCTAATTTGGACAGTCATAAGGTTGTGTTGGTGGCTAGTCTGATTATTGGGCTGAAGATTGACTTTTAAAAAATTATTATGGATAAGATATTTGTTTGGGCACACAAAGTATCAAGTGCGTTACCATTTCCATGTCTGATAACAGCATTATGCAGGTAGGCCAATATGTCTTTGATTCAAGGTGTTAGTAATGAAGTTCGGGCTACTCACAATAGGATATTGAGAAATCGAAGGATGACTCAAACTCTGAAATGCTAGTCAACAAACCTCCTGCTTATCATACATATTCATCGCCAGCCCCTGATACTTTAGAGATTCCCACAAGTATGTTATTGCCTACCACTACTTATGTGTCGCCTGATTATATGCCACCTAGTACATCTGCAGGATCAGTATCTCTGCTGCTAATGGGTGGGACTTTATACACTGTATCTGTCCTACCCCAGTATTCGAAATATAGGTTGACACAGGAAAATTTTGCCAAGTCTATTAAAAATAGAAAAAGTTTCAAAAATAACTAGACACATGGGCTTTGCCATTAAAGCCTTTGTTGACTGTATTGTATATGAGGCAATACGTTGTTTTCATAATATTTAGATCAGGATGGACCAAATGTAGGATCGTGATAACAACAGGCTGGATGCGATGTCTATTCCAGATTTTGCTAAGTTCATGGAAGAATTTAGGCAAGCATAGGAGGATATAACAGAGCTAAAACGACAACCACATCAGCCTATTTTTGACCCTACTCTGGTCATTAGTTATGAAGATGAGGGCATTGTTATATTTATGGGGATGCCACTCAAAGACAAAGGCAAGCAGGTACACGAAAGTTCTGATAGGATATCTGCTAAAAGAAGAAGTTGAGAAGTAATGACATTAGAAGAGAGAGAAACCCAAGATATGAAGAAAGATACAAAAAAATCAAAGAGAGGAGACAAAAGAAGGTTGCAGATGAAGCTGTAGGAGTTTTCACCAATTCTGCCCCAGCTAGGGGGCCAATTTCAGACCCAGTTTGAGTTAAGATACCTCTAATTCAAGAAGATGATATTGTGAGTAACCCTACCACCATAGGGGTCAACGTTGGGCAGGTGAGGCCAAAGAAGCCGCACCATATTTGACTAATGCCTCATCAAAATCAGAGGCTTTACAAGTATTTCCCTCCTTTGTACTTTATTTTAATGCATTGAGGATAACACATTCAGTTTTAGTGGGGGTGGGTATACTTGTACGATAAGGGTTTTAGTTTTCTGTGTTCTTTTTCTCCCGTGTGCTATCTAGTAAAACCAACATATCTAGGTTGTATTTTTTTCCTAAGTAATTGTGATGTAAATATTCATTTACTGATGTTATTTATGAATGGTCTTTTCTTTTAGCACCTTTTTGTATATATGGATGATAAATAGATATGGCATAAGACTCTAAACATGCTGTATGACTATTTCTCTTTGTCACTTAGTACATGTTGAACAACCATTTGTGGTTCTGTAATTGGAATTAGAATGTAATATATGTATGACCATGTGATGTAAATCCCAAGTGTAGTAGAATAAGTGTTAACTCAATTGCCTGTGTGTGCGAGTATTTGTTTTAGTTCTTGCATAGTGTTACACCTAGAACTTTCTCGATTTATGGTGTTGTTTTCTGGTTGATTCAATAGGATATAATAGTAGGCTTCCTTGTACTTTTAGTCCACTTAGCCGAAATAAATGATCCACCAAAAAGATTTTTCCATTTTTGAACCCTTTTTGAGCTTGTTAGTTTTTATTCATTCCCAATAACTCTGATGAACTCTCTTTAGGTTGTTATCACCTAACTTTGGACTGGTCTAATATTGGACATTGTGCACCTTAACTTAGGTAAAACACCTAAGTTGCGGGTGGCTACTGTCGGGATCTGAGCAGTTTAATAAAAAAGTGATCTAGAGCTAAAATAAAGCATCCATCCCTAATCTATTTTGATATCGTGCACCTCAATTGACTACAGCAGCATAAGTTAAGGGTAGTTGATGCTTAAAAAAGGGGGTTATGGCAAAGTGTGAATTAATAATAGAGCTTGTAACTGAGCTAGAAAAACTGTAATCTTGGTGAGTAGAAATCAAGGGCAAAGAAATTAAAGTCTGAACTTTAAGTCACTTTTCCCAAAAATTTGTCCTCACCTAGCCCTACAACCTTATTACAAGCCTGAAAAAGACCCTCTTGATCTTTACGAATCAAGCATAAGGGATTATTAGATGATAAGGGAAAGCCTATGGGTATGTATACTATGTTTGTAACTTTCTTGATGAGTATGGGAGTCTTGATTTTTGGCCACAAGATACATGAATAATGAGTGGTAGATTTTGTTGAATATGAGGGCAACTCGAGTTATGCTTAGTTTTGCAAATATTTATAGGATATTGTATCTATGTTTGTGTGGATGCTGAATTATAAATTATGTCGGTTGCAGATCCTAATGTGTTGAGCCCATATGAGTGAGATGACAATTGAGAGGTTGTGTGAAATCTAGTTCAACAACTGATATCCCATCATTGTATTGTTCATATATACAATTTGGTGCTTAGTTGCTTGAGGGCAAACAATTGTCTTAAGTTGAGGGTGTTGATGTTCTGGGTTTTGACAAAACATTTTACATCTTTTTCAAGGGATAATTGTACATTTTTTAGCAATTTTTATTGTATTTGATACTGGGCTTTAGTGTTTTCAGGTCAAGGATATAGCTGGAGAAGAAACTTGGAATAATAGCAGAAAAAGGCCACTGATTGTCAAACTAGCGGACCGTAAGCTAAGTGATGGACCTTCAAGGTTAATCAGAAAGAACCAAATGGGTGACTCCTATGACGGTCTAAGTGACGGACCATCGTACCACTGACGGACCGTTAACTTAACCGTCAGGCTGAAACAGAGAATGGCTACTCAAGTGATCAAGCGACGGTCCACGTGACAGACTGTCAGTCCAGTGATGGACCACCAACATGACCATCAAACATTAACCAGAAAGTATCACTTTAGGACTATCAGTAATGGCTCATATGATGGACCGTCAGGCATTCGACGGGCCATCAACGTGATCGTCAACTTTGATGCAGCTTTAATGATTTCAAATTTTAAATCTTCAGTACTTGGGAACATATAAATACCTAGTTTAGGTTTTATTTAGGTATCTTTTATCATATTTCCATCTAGAAAATGTTTTATTTAGGTATCTTTTATCATATTTCCATCTAGAAAATCTTATTATAATATAGTATTCTCAGAGATTCAAGCTACAATTATGGATCTAGTTATTTTTATTCATATTCTCATTGAAGATTCAAGGACAATTCTTGTAATTTTTGTAAGTGCTTCTCTGAATTCATTTATGAAGAACACAATGATTTTTTCTTTTTCTTCTCTTGAGATGTGTGGTTATGCTCCCATAACTAGGGTTATGGGAGCCTTGATGTGAATAGCTGATTAGGGTTGTGAAACACTTAATTTCCATACGTAATTGAGATTGTATAAACCCTTCTTCATATTAATGACCATTCTTGGTTGCAAACCTTAAAGGTGAGCCCAAGAACATTACTTGTCTAAGAAGAAAAGTGTATGTTGTGAAAAGAAGTGGATTATATGAAATCTGAAGGCTTTATCCTTTGGTTTATGGGTTGATGCCTTTACAAGGATTAACCCACATGAGAGACTAGTTGAATAAATCAATACATTCTTTAAGTTAGAGAGAATTAAAGGGTAAACTATCCATTTAGGTTGAGAAACAAATCGGTAAACTTTAGAATTCAATGACTCTTACAATTGAATTTATAAATTGGAATTTTAAGGTAACTAATAACCCCAACTGCTTGAACATCTTGGTGAACATAACTTTAGTTTGTTTACTCTCATTGAATTAGTACTTGCAATAAAATATACTAGCTGGAATGCTACTTGTTACAAACACCTGAATACTATTAACAATTCAAAACCCCCTTTCTCTGGATCCTTCGATCAATAGTCTATTAACAACCATAAAACTTAATTTGCTCAATATTCCCTGTGGAATTTGGCCCCAACCTAGTTGGGTTCTATATTTGACAGTGACTGCTTACACTTTTTGATAAAAGTTGTAATTTCAGTGTATTAGCGATTTTTGGGGGCATGTCCCGATACTTTATTAATATTTAATTTTGGATCATTGTCTAGAAGACTTTGTTTTACTACTGTGGCTATTGGGCAGTGCCGATTGAATGTTTTGTAGGTCATCGGTGGTTGGTTATAGACATACATTTAAAATTTCTTAGTCTACTGTACGCTATCTTGTTATATGTTCAAAATTCATCCGACTTTGGGGTGTGGTGTGTTTGGTTTGCTTAGGTGTAGGGGTGATGTACGGTCCACGTGGTACTTGAGATACCCATCATAGCCAGACCCTAAGTCTGGCCGTGATAGATAATCAACCCATAAGGAAGGTTAAACAAGTCAAAAAATGCTAAAATCATGAAATTAATGATGAATGATGAGAAATTAATTTATGCCGAGAGAGACGACAATAAATAAATAAAGCATCACGCTTTGAGAAATTAGATATAAATCCAACACAAAGAAAGAGACTGGTGGTCACAATATAGGCTATAACATAATCTTAAAATAAATGATTTTTTCGGCCAAGGGCTAAAGGAAACGGATCATAAGATTCCAGAGAAACTAATTTCCTTGCTTTCTTAAAGGAAATATCAAAATCAACAGTCCAAGGATTCTTAGTAGTGGTAGAAAAACTACTGTAATGAATGCCAATAATGCAATCAAACAACCCACAAATAATGAAGATACATTTGCCCAGAACCAAGGTTTCAAACACATCAGCATAACGAAATGCATATTGACATAGAACAATTCAATTAGGGGTTTATATGCAATTTTAGGAGTGTCGAAGAAGTTATTTTCCCATCCCTAAACTTCAAAAAGGGGATTAAAAGGACAATGTAAAGATTCTAAAATATCAAGATACACAATTCAACTATGCGCCATAAATTGTTCCTTGAGCAAGTAAAAAATGGTTTCATTAAATGGCCTCTAAAAATCTATTTAGATATTCAAGGAACTATCAAAATAAAATTTTACCTTCTTAATGGAGCATTCAGACTCATCGTGGTTTGAAGGATATTTGCATAGAACAGAATGAGAGGAGTTTTAGAAATGTTGAGGAAGATTTTGGTTAAAAATTTCAGAATCAAGAGGAACCAGAGAGGAGTCTTTTTTATTTTCCTTAAAATGAGAACTCCATTTATATCCAATAGAGTAATTCTTAGGACATTTCGCCATGGATGGAGAAAGAGGGAAATCAGATGATGAATTAGAGAAATATAAAGGAAAGAGGATATTAAAATGTCACCTAGAGAAGAGAAAAATAAGGCCATAAGTATATGCATAGTATTTGTGTCAATAGAAAAAAGGGATTAGACAAGACAAGTACAGAGATTGACTAATTAATAAACCACAAGAAGGGAAGTAATAAAGAAAAGTTCATCTATCATAATCCACTATTAGAAAGCCTACTTTACTTATGTATGCAGATATTATAAAGGACATAAATGATTTCAAGAAGATTTTGGAATGATACCAAGAGATTTTTAGAAAAAACAAAATCTTTCTTCTAACAATGTTCTTGTAAAAATGTCTGCTAACTTAAATTCAGTGCAAACATAGGATAATTCAAAATTACCTTTGAGAACATGATCTCTATAAAGTGATTCTTAATGTAAATATACTTTTCTCTAGAATGATACTTAGGATTTTTTTGACAAATAGATGGATCTAGAATTATCATTGAAAATTTTTACAAGTTTAATAGAGATATCATAATCACTAACTAGAAGAGTCATCAAAAGAATTTGTGGATAGAATAGTCAAATGGAAATATATTTAGACTAATTAATAGATAGGAAGCAAAGTTTTGATTTCTTGTTATTCAATGAGATAAGAAAGTTTCCCATGAGTTGGCAAGTGCCATTTGGCTTTTTCTATCATCGTTGTCACCTACATAATATGCATTTTAAAAAATGTTTAGCTTAAATTCATTAGATTTATAATACCATAGACCATAAGTAGTAGTTCCAATAAGTTGTCTAAAAATAAGATTAACTACCGTTAAATAAGACTCCTTAGGAGCAATCTGGAATCTAACACATTTACAAATACTATATAGAATACCTGGTTGACTGGTAGTAAGTAAGAGAAGAGAGCCAATCATATCATTATGTTTATTTTCATCAATAGTCTTACCATCATCTTCAGACACAATAACACAAGTAAAGCTTATTACGGTTCTTATGGATTTAGTATCCTTCATCCCAAACTTTTTGATGAGTTCTTTAGTATACTTATTTTGTATTTAAAGGTTCTTTCAGTTTAATGGTGTATTTGTAGTCTTATATGGAATGTCAACTTACCCATCATGCTCATTTCAAGTCTATTTTGCATTAATTCAGATAAATCTTAACAGAAATTAACACTGGTACTTCCAATGATAATAACATCAATGTAAATTTTAGTAATGAGAATTCTAGAGAAAGTTCTTTTTATAAAAAGATTTGTATTAAGTTTCTCTTTTAAACATGATTGATTAAAAATCTTCTCAACCTGTCAAACCATGATTGGGGAGCTTTTTTTTTTTTTTTTTTTTTTTACCATTATGAGCTTTAAAGTTTTTAAAAACATGAAAATGAAATTTAGGTTTTTCAATACTTTGAGGTTGCTATAGAAAGACGTGTTCATCAATGAAGCCATTTAGAAAAGAACTTTTGACATTCATTTGAAAAATCATAAAACCTTTATTAGAAGCATAAGAAATTAAGTATGAATTTATTCTAACCTTGCAAGAGGTGTAAAAGTTTCATCACAGTTGACTACCTCTTCTTGAGAGTTTGCGATTAGATAAGCTTTATACCAAACTACTTTACCTGATTTAACCATTCTATTTTTGTAAATCCATTTTATACTAATGATTGAGTTTTTTTTTTTGCTTTAGGACTAGATCCCACATTTTTTTTGTCAAATTTTTAAAGTTCTTCCTTCATTGCATTAACCCAACTTTCATATTCTAGAGCCTTATTAACTTTCTTGGGTTAAAGTTGAGATATGAGAGTAGTATTTGCACTCCTTTTATTGTAATATCTTGTTTTAATTCCTTCCTTGGAGACGATAATAATGATTTTCTTTGATGTTTAGGTTCATCACTCAATTCTTCTAAAATAGTTTCTATGGTACATTGATCTTTTATAGTAGCAGTTGCCTGACTATTCTCTACATTAGCCGACTCCAATAAATAGTTGGATGTTGTAAGTTTTCAAGATTATGATTGTTTATCCTCATATTCTCTATTGCTAGTATCCTTAGAAATACGGTTAAAATCATCAAAAATAACATGGACAGATTCTTCAATACATAGTGTACATTTATTAAAAGTTTTGTAGGATTTCCTAGAGTTAGAGTAGCACATAATTATATCTTCATTACTGTAAGGATCAAACATACCAATATTATAACTTCTATTGTTATGAACAAAGAATTTTGATCTAAATAAGTGAAAGTGCCCAAGATTGGGTTTCTCATTATTCCATAGTTCATAAAGAGTTTTCTTTGGAATAGGTCTGGTAAAGCACTTGTTCAACATATTACAAGTACAGATTCTATCCAAAATTTATAAGGTAAGGAATATTTACATATCCTAGTTCATGAAATTTCTTAAAAAGTTCTAATCTTGTGTTAAACCACTCTATTTTGTTAGGAAGATCATGAAGAATAAAAGTTGTGAGTATAACCTTGATTGTTACAAAAGGTTTCAAAATTATTTTTCTCAAATTCTCCTCCCTGGTCACTTCTAATAGAAGAGATAGTAACCTTAGTCTCTTTAAGAGTGTTCACAAAAAACAATAAAATTTATTAAAATATAATCTTTGTTAGAAAGAAGCATAACAAAAGTAAATCAAGAATAATCATTAATAATCACAAAGGCATACCTTTTATCACAAATGCTAGTAGTTATAGCAAAACAAAATAGATCCATATGAAGTATCTGTAATGTATTAATATTAGAGATAATATCTTTTACAAGAACGAAAATTCTAGTTTGCGTACCAAGTTGACAAGCATCACAAATATAAGTCTTCTGGTAATCAATCTTTTAAAGACCAATAACAAGCTCATGGAGGCCAGACAAATGTATCCTTCTATTCATTCTAAAGATTCTAACACATACACCTTACTATGTCTATTTTCAAGATGTAATGGCTTGCCATTTCTTTTAATTATACAACTATCTTTTCTGAATAATACTTCTAGACCAACATCAAATAACTGATTTATACTCAGCAGATTGTACTTTAATCTTTAAATCAATTAAAAGTTAGTGATGTGAAATTATTTATTAAAAGTGATAGTATCAATACCTACTACATTGCCTTTGGATTTGTCTCCAAAGCTTATATGACCTCCATCAAAATCAGGTACATAATTATATAAGCTTTTGTGTCTTTTCATATGATTTGAACACTTACTTTTGAGATAATATTTCTCATTAGGCTTTGAGTGGTGTTCCTTCAAAATAGATATACCACTTATTTCTTGATAGTGTTATTTGGTCTATTAACTTTAGTATGTGGATTGGCATACTCATTTTTGGGTCTCCAAATCAATTGACTAGGATTTCTAGAAGTCTATATTTATAATTTTTGTGACCTAATTTAGCATGGTGATAGAAAGAAAATTAAGAGTATGTTTAAGTGGTTGAACATGTATGATAGGTATTGCCACCATGACTGGTTTTTTTGGTCAACTTATTGGAGTTAGTTGGCTATTTAGATCCATCACAGTTATAATATGTATTATTATAGGTATTATAATTGTAGCATTTTTCTTTGGCCAGCTTGCTGGAATTAGTTGACTGTTGAAATCTTTCACAATTATAATATTTATTATCATATATAGATCTACAACTGTCAGATTTTTTTTCAATTGACTTAGAAAAGCTGGTGAATTGAGTAGGTCTGACAATACTCTGATTGGAAGATTTTTCAAAACTGTTGATTTTAATTTTTAATACATCAATTTCATCTTGTAAAATGCTTTTCAATTTCACTGACTTCAAGCTTAATTCCTATATCTTCTTTCCATTAATAAAGTACTTTTTTAATCTTGAGCTTTATTTAAATTAGCAATGGTACGATCCATCATAGTTTGTAATTTCAAACATTCATTGGATGGATTTGTTCTTAACTGACTAAATTCTCCAAAAGCCATGAAACTATAATATCCTACATTGTCATTTCATTGTTAGAGTAGACTTCACCCCAACAGTTGAAAGCCTTTTTATTTCTTTGAATGGTGCTCTTCTAGCTTCTTGACAATCGTAAGTAATATGAAAATATTTACCAAAATTATAACACTTTGCTTTATTCCTTTTGTGTTCAATATTCTACTTTCATTTTGAGTTATTTGATTTTCTACCTTTTTGATTTCTAAACCTCCTGTAATTGTCAATAACTATCTTGGCAGTGAGAGAAAGTTCATCATCATCCAAGATATTATCTTTTACATCACTTGTAGCTTTAAAGACCATAATCTTTTCCTTTTTATCTTGTAGTTGATCCTTTTTGTGTAGATGAGCTTTTTCAAGGCAATGAGATCTCTTTTTACTTCATCATATGTTATTTTGTTCAGATTCGTACTCTCAAGAGACACAACCATAAAAAGCCACTAATGAGGTAGAAGTTTGAGAATTCTAATGATTTGATTTGATATGCAATAAGTCTTTCCTACTGCTTTGAGTTTACCCATAATTTTGCCAAATCTGGAAAATTTTTCTTCAATGGATTCTCTATCCTTTATTTTGAAGAGTTCATATTCATAGACTAGAAGACTAACAAGAGTTTGCTTGACCTTTTTAATTCCTTCATAGTTGACTTCTGCTTCTTCTCACATTTCATTAGTAGATTCATAAAAAGAGATCTTTTCATATTCTTCACCAATATGGCATTGAATAACATATTCTTGCATTTGAGTTTATCTGAATGATATCCATTTGTCCATCGGTGTAATTTTTCAAAGATCGTGTGTTGTCAGTAGATACTTGAGCATCATCAAATTTCTTTCCATTTTTGTTGGTAGGAACAATTATCACCAAGCTTGATCACCTTCCATATCTTGACCTCACAGGTCTTAATGTCAGTTTCCATTCTTATATTCCAATGAGGGAAATGTTTTCTGTTGAAATTATAAGGTATAGTTTGAGATATTCTTTTTGAAAATTAAGCTCCAGCAGTTGTTTGGGCCATCGTATTTGCCCACATTGATGTTAAGAAAATAGATGTGAGTCCATTCTCTAACACCAACAAAAAGTAGCAAGAGGGGGTATGAGTTACTCTTTTTTATTTCATTCAATCGACATACTATGCCAGTCAATCGACTGACAAAACAATATAGATAAAACTAAAGAAATATGATAATGTAAATGCTGAAGATAAAAGTGACACCAGATATTTTATAGTGGTTGGGACTCCGAACAGGTCTAACACCAGTCTTTTTGGGTTACAATGATTCTAGTACATCTATTGATAAATCAAAATTATAAGGTTTGAGTTAAGTTTTAGACTTTAACTCACACACTCTTTCTTTTAGCACTTTTAATACAAAGCCTCATAAGATATGTGTTTCTCTCCTCTCTTTTTGAGTATAAAATGAACTTCTACAGAATAAAATGGTTATTAAAAGTAGAGCAAAGATCTCTAGAAGGTTGAAACAAGTGTATATTTGTTCCTTAGTCTTTCATACTATAAATAGTAGTTATTTGACTACTACTAACCATTTGGAAGATTCAAAACAAAATGCAACCTAAGAGTTTTGATCCTTTGAATTTAGATGTGAAATATCCTCTTTCAAAGAATAAGGTTGGACATGGTCTCCTTAAAGATTGTAGAATTACGCAATAATTAAACAATACAATGAATCTTTGAAATCTTGAAAAGCTCACATTTCGTGTAGTAAAATATGTAGAAAAAATTGTGGGTACTTTTAACAGATCATTTCCATATGAGCATTCTGAATAATATCTTTTGTGTCATGCTGATACTTCTTGCCGTTTGAGATGCCTTCTTCCTTTCTTGTCCACTACTCATATACCTGAAAATTGTCATACATTGAAATTAGACACTATCATATATGTATATAGTCTTGCATATAGATTTGTGTATGTATACGTTATGTGTATGAAGATGTACGTATGTTTTGGAAAGTTAATTAGGATAAAATAAGAACCATTTAATTAATTCGAGTGGAAAAGGAACTTGAAAATTTGATTTTCTTATAAGATTTTAAATTTAGGCTAATTTTCTACTCACTGTAACCTAAATCTTATTATCACACTACCTTATTCGGCCTAACCCTTACCAAACTTATTAATTGATACCTAAATCTCCCTAATTTCACTTCTACTTCATTGTCCAAACAACTTACACTCTGTTTGGATCGTGGTTTCTCATGGTTTGGTATAGTATGGTTACTAAGTGAGCCATGTTTGTTTTAATTGTTTATCAGAATGTATGGTATGGTATGCTTTAATTTCATGGTTTGGTAACCATGAAAATCATCACATTATATAACCACCTATTTGGTGGTATCCCATGGTTTGCTTTTTTTTTTTTTTTCAATTATGACCTTATTTAATATTATATAATATTATTTTATCTGTTACCATAAATTTTATAAATCCACCTCCTACTGCGACTCTACCCCACCAACCCCTCACCCCCACTCCCAAAAATATATATTTTTTATTTTTTAAATTTCTTTTTTAGAAAATGTCAATTTTTGTCTTATCCCACCCCCCTACAAAACCCCCATCCAATTCTTTTCCAAATTTATTTCTCAAAAAAATTTCAAAATTTTTTCTTACTCCGCCCTCACCCACCCTGTCCCTCCTCCCACCACCTTCCAGTCCACTTTAGCCCTACTAATTTCATTTTTATTTTTCAATTTAATTTCTTAAAATTTTTTAAAAATATTTCTGACCCCACAACCTACTAGCCCCCCTCCCTCCAAAAATATTTATTTTCAGTTTAATTTTTTTAAAAAATATTATTTTTACGACACTCGTTACCCGTACCCCAACTTCCGACTCCACTACCCCCACCCCAAATTTTTTTTAAAGAAAAAATTTACAAAAAATTCATACCGCACCCTCTTATCCTATTCATTTTCATTATTTTATGTTAAATATATACAAATACTTTTAGAAAATATTTTTCTACTTGCTTAATAGACACAAGAAAATAAGAAATAATTTGTTTCCTTAGAAAATATTTTTTTGAATTCAATACCGTACACACCCGTAGCATACATAAATGATTTATTCAATATTTGTAATTGTCGTTGCTATCACATCTCAAAACACCAATAAGAAATGAGACGTGTTTATATAAAAAATGAATCCGATTATATTTATTTTACCTACTCTTTTATTGATTTTGTTATAATTTAAAGAAATTTAACAATTTAGTATATTTACATGATATAATTTGTGATGAATTAGTAGAAAGAAAATTATTTTATTAACAATCATTGATAAATTTATTATTTAAAATAATTCAGGGTATTTTAATAAATAACAAGTTACAATATGACGATCGTATATTGATGCCATGGATCCGTAATGAGCATCGTACTTTTGAAGTGCTGGAAGCTGAAAAGTTGGAGTACAGACACTAAAAATTAAAGGACAATCATTGGTTTGAACCATCTTGTACCTTCTTCTCATCCGAGGCAAACAACACTATTTTCTTGTTTTGCTTAGGATAAGATTTGTTTGATCTATAAATACCCTTGTAGGATTATTGTTACATATTACACATTATTTTGATTGGAGATTTTTATTTTTTGAGGTTCTAAGGATTATTCTTGGAATTTTACAAACATCACTCCTAAGGTTTTAATTAATGTTGAGATTTTGGAGCTTGTTTTTGATTGTAAGTTCATGACAATGCTTTCATTTATGAATTAATACTTTGTTATTGCATTGATGTGTAGCTAAATACCACAACTAGGGTTTCAGAAATCATGATGAATAAAGAAAACTAGTGAAGTGCAAATTTATTCTAGAGTAATCTATATGCATGTATTCGTTTTTCCTTTATTATAACTATCCTTCTAATTGATGCATACATTAGAAACTCGACTGTATTCTAAACTTTCTCAAGAGAAATCTATTTATTAGTGAAAGAGAATAACAATAAAGATAGATATCAACCTTCATCTAATAACTAGAGTCATAACAATTATAGTTAATCTAAAGTCGGGAATAAGGGTTAGTGATGCCATACTCTGAATTTGAGAGGAGACGAATGAAATTCATCTATTCAAGGTCAGAACACATTTTGGTGAATCTATCTTGTTAGATTTTGCATGAAATACGTCAGCATTGTTTTTTAGAAGAAATATCTTCTAGAGTTATGAAATCATGAGGATTATAATCCTAGCGCTCATATCATAGTGATTACAGATCCAAAAATAGTTGTTCTGATAGTCTTCTATATTACACAAATCACCCAATATTTTAATTAATCACCAATTTACCTCAATAAATATGTGATCATATTTTGTACTATTAGCTGTACATTTGACCCCAACCCAATCATGTTCTATATTTGGTTTAGTGATTTTTTGGGAAGTGTAATTTAGGCGACATACAATTATGGACTTAAGACAGTTGAAACAATGAATATTTTCAAGTATAAGGGCAAGTTTTGTAGATTTTATATGTTTTATTGTGTTTGAAGGACTTACAGACTTGGAGAAAAAAATAAGATGAAGAATGAAAAAAAGGGTATCGTACGAAAGAAATGTACATAATTGGATCTTACCACAATTGTGCCAAGGCTATAGTGCCATGAACTAGAGAGTTTCCCCAGGAGTTGATCAGATAGAAGCTTTCCATGACTGTAGCATGAACCCATGATTGTACCTTACTATTATGGGAAGAAAGAGTGAAAGAAAGGCTATAGAACCAATGTATGAAATGATTAAGCTAAAGGTGATCACACAACAATATTTCATGATTGTACATTGATGCCACATATCCATTCTGAGCATCGTACTTTTGAAGTCTTGAAAGCTGACAGGTTTGAGTACAAACCACAAAAAATAAAAGGACGATCATGGTCTAACCACGATTGTACCTTCTTCTCGTTCAAGGCATCCAACATTATTTTCCTATCTTACTTAGGATAATGTTTATTTTATCTATAAATACTCTTATAGGTTTATTTCAATCTTTTATGCCTTATTTTATTTGAGATTATTATTTTGCAAGGTAATATTCTTCATTAAATTTTCTTCTCCAAGTCTCTATGGGCTACAAACACTAGAAAATACATAAAATCCACAAAAATGCCCTTATAACTACAAATATTCCATATTTTAAATGTTGTAAGTTCACGACACATTAGTGTTACTTCTTATTTCCCAAAAAAGAGTGCTTGAGATGCTATCTTTTTATTTTATCCACTACTTGCAATGACCTAATTTTGGGTTATTTGTGTAAATTATTTTTTTTATGATTTTACCCCTTCTTATGGTGGTATTATGGTATTTCAGGGGTATGAAGATTGTTGGCACAATTCTCAATGCATTTCAATGTGATTTGTGAGATGTTGTGGTTTTGATGGAATTGAAATCTCCAAGTCTCCACAGCTGGAGCACCTGGTAAAGCTCTACTTTAGCTGCTTTAGCGACAGGTGCTAAAGCACCACTTGGCCATTGTAGCGGCAGACTACATGCTAGGAAAGGGTGTTTCTTCTTCTTTAGCGAGCGAACTAAAGTGACCTTTGTCCATTTTAGAGGTCTGGATCGCATTGGTAGGTATCGCTAAACTGGTACTTGACTACTTTAGGGATGACTTCTAAAGCACTCATTTGACTGCATTAGCAGCACCTGTCACCTAGATATATAAAATTATTTTTATGTTTTATTCACCATTTTAGAGGCTTGGAGCATGGGGTTTGGTGTTTTTGAGCTATCATCAATGATGACAATGATGATGTAATATTATGCATGAGTTTGTCATATGACCTCCATATACTTCTACCAAGATATGCTCCAAGCTATACCCGTGGGGGGTGCATCAACTCTCATACAATTTAATAACCAATAATAATTCCATGATACTTATTCATTATATCTCTTAAAGAGTCTCTATAATGATGTCATAAACTAGTGTTTTTAGTGTTTTCAGTATTTCCATAGTAGTGCCAATGTATCATGAATGAATATGATATAGGGATGTAATGCTCATAATAAACCAAATGATGATTTCAAATTCTAACGAATATACCAAGTGTGTGAGCCAAAATCCACAAATAAAACTAGTCATTAATGGTCCAACATAATCCACATACTAACGTAGTAAGATATACCCTATTTGATACAACAAAATTACCAATTTAGACAATATTCCACTTAGGATAACTACTAATTATTCTTAATCAGGCCAATATCATTATATAAGACCCCACACGATCACACAGAATAAATAATATCTCCAAACCCCATTGTCATCATTGATGAGTGGTGATTTTACCACTCATTCTCACTTAACATTAATGAATATTGCCTTGATTTGAATGAATAAATGAAACATATTCGTGAGTAAATGCACTAATATCCACTCTTTATAGGTATAGAGTTGAAAATGTAGAAAAAAGTGGATTGGATCTTACAATGGTGAAAAGGGAGAAGGAAAAGTGCAACTGAAGACCTGCAATAGAAGAGTCTCAGGTATCGTGGTCATAGTATGATAACCGCAGTCATAGTAGTCAAGGATGCTCAATTGATCACGGCCGTAGATGCAAACCTTGGTTGCATAGCCGCGGTTGCAGCCAGACCTGCTCGATCGTGGCTTAGCGGAGGATTTCAGCCCAAGGGCAAAATTTGAAATGCACATGCCCAATCCCAATTTTGACATAATGACTCAAACCCTATCCTAAAGAAATATATTCCATCTTCTCTAAATATTTTGTGGTTTAGCTCTAGACTTCATAGCCTCCATTTTTGGAGAAGAAAATATTATATAAATTTTTGGTGAAGAATACATTGGAGACTTTCTAAGTGGAAGATTTGCTCACTTCCATTGTTGTTATTGTAGGAGAGCCAAGTTTGAAGTAACATTCACTTAGATCATTAACAAGTTATTTCAATGGAGATTATGGGTATATCTATGCTTATTTATCTTATGTGTAGCAAAATCTCCCTCTTCGGGTTATGTGTAAATATGGGTTTAGGTATGTATGGGTTGTTAGTGTTAGCATCTATTTAATAGTGCATGGTTATGGGTTTTTATCATTGTTATGCTATTTTGGTTGGGATTTGATGGGTGAAAGCCCCAAATACCCTCATGGGTTTGATAAGTGAAAGCTCCAAGTTTTAAAAAGTTCAAGGCCATCTTCGAAAGAAGGGTTTTTGGTGAACTTTAGGAATCCATATGATCCTCGAAAGAGAGATTGGAGACCAAATCAATGATAGTCAATTATGTGTAGTTTGCTAAATTTTTACTATCTTAGACATAAGGGTAAATGTGATGTTGGCTATGCCATGGGTATCATCCTAGAAATAGGCTAGATTGATGTTGTGGTTACCAATTGTTTAACACACCAATTAGGTATTCAAAAGAATCAATGGGTGAAATTTGGGTGTTTTGTTGAAAGACTAGCATCAAAATCTATAACCAAACCTACTCATATTTGATTTACTAAATTGATGTAATAGGGATCAGCCTGCACCACTGCCTATTTAGGAAACTCCCCTGAATGGGCATGTCTATCACAGCGAATTCAGGGCTACTTTCACTACCTTAGCACATTCAGTAGATTCTCAGAATAAACAACAAGTTGTTTCCCTAGCCAATCTAGTGGCAAATAAGGCTGTAGTTAGATTCAGAATTTCACCCGGATGAATCCCTCATTGTTTTTGGGATCCAAATCTGAAGAGGATCCATAAGATTTTATTGATATGGTTCAGAAGGTGACAGATATTATGGGAATCACTTTAAGTAAGAGTGCAAAGTTGGCAGTATATCAGTTGCAGGATGTAGTTTGTATCTGGTTTAAGTAGTGGAAGGAGGACTAAGGTGTAGAGGCAGGGCCTATTGAGAGGGAGGTGTTTGCCCCAAAATTCTTGGATAGGTTCTTCCCTTAGAATTAATGGAAACTAAGTTTCAGGAAATCATCAATTTGAAGCAGGGTAATATGAATGTGAAGGAGTACTCGCTTAAGTTCACTGAGTTGGCGAGATATGCTCTTACCATGATGGCAGATAATAGGTCTAGAATGAGTAAATTTGTGTCTGGTATAGTTGATAGTGTGGTCAAGGACTGTAGGACCTCGATGTTGATTAAGGAGATGGACTTATCTAGACTTATGGTTCTGTAGTATCCTGTACTTTTCCTAGCTTAAGTTCGTACCTAGAATATTAAGAAATAGCTACCAAAATGAAGGATATTTATTTCATGTGGAATTTTTCAGATTTAGACCTCTGATTGTGTGGGAAATTGAATAAGCTTTCCATCGATAACAAATTTGCCTAAATTCGACACGCGGTTGAGAAGTTATGGAATTTTAAGTTGACATAGTGCCACCTACGCTCTCAGTGCATTGCAAAGAAGGAAAAATGGCAATCGTCCATTCCAGTGGACCTCCATGTTATTGGCGCATCGTGGAGTGGTCCATTCTCTCATTTGTCAAAATCCCGCAACCTAACGTAATATTACCACATCCCGTTGGTTGCCAAAATGGCATTCCAAAGGGGCACCGCAATGGTGGTGCATCGCGGAGCACGCCTAGTTCCCACTCGTCCACTTTCTAGTAATCCACCATGGTAGTGGTGCATCGTGGTGGCTTGCCAGTTCAAAAAAATGTATCATTTTTTATTTTTGACTTAAAGTTTAATAGGGGTATTTTGGTCAATCCCCACGGCCCCAATTTTTCCAAAATAAGGAATTAAACATATTCCTAGCACTTTATGCACATTATTCATCCTTCTCTTCAAAAGCAAAACCCTAGAGCTCTATAGCTTATTCTCCAAGAAATTAAAATCCTCCATTGTTTCTCCAAGAAAGATTTAGATTGAGGATTCCCAAGACAAGATAATCAAGAATCCACCTCCAAGAACTCAGTTAGGAGTCAATAATTCTAGTTTTATCATCTAATCATCTATCAAGGTATGTGGTGTTTATGAACAAGGATCTTCTGCCATCCTTGTGCCTAAAACCAAGCTTTTATTTAAAATTCATATGATTTTGAATGATTATTCATGACATTTGAAGTTGAATTGCATGTCTATTTTCATATTTTCATATTTTCATGCCTATTGTAGTAATTCACAGATTTTGAGATGAACTCTTATTGTTTTCAATATCAAGCATGATTATTATGATATTTTGGCATGAGATTGAAGCATGGGTTAGTACCCCGAAATTGAATATTATTATTTTAGGAAAGATGATCTTTAAGCATCCTATTATCAGATTATTTATAGATTTTTCATAAAACTTTGATTTTTTATTAACCAGATAAGTTTTGGAATCACCGTTATAGATTTCTTACAGATTTCAGAAAGTAAAATAGCTTTATTTACAGATTGATTCATATAAGTGCATAACTGGTTTTATAATAAACCCTTATTCTAGTTTTAAATTGGATTTCCAACAAGATGAGCATAGTAAATTAAAGAGAGTACTACTCAACATCGAGTTGGGTATGATTCTAAGAAAACATACCCTAGAATTACGTGCCACCATAGAATTAAGATTAAAGTGCCTATAGTGCGTTGATATAGTGATCACTTAAGTTGAGGTTTTACTCTATGGTAAGAGTATGACACCTCTCCCCAACATGAGGTTTCTTTCTTAGATGAGTGAGATGTTGGACTCCATGTAGCTCGCATGGTTTATATCGGTTAAGAGAGTTTCCCTGATAGTAAAAGTAAATAAACAATTTTGAGCATTTATCTACTAGTAAGAAAAGCTTTTAGAAAACTAAGTGCAAAAGCTAGGAGATTAATTCAGTTTATGCTTTACAGAAAGAGAACAATTATAGACTTCAGCTTTTTAGATTTCAGAAGTGAGCTCTTTCTACACTTAGACAGTATGATTTACAAATAAAATTCAAGTATAATTTTTAGAACTAAATGTTATAACTCTCTAGATTTATAAAGTATGATTGATTTATTGTTCATGATTTCAGTATTTCAGATATTTTAGCTTATGTGAGTTATTTTCATTTAGCATGCATTGTTTTGTAAATTATGATGATGAAATGATATTATACTTATGCATTTCACCCCCATATACTCAGTACATCCTCAAAGTACTTATCCACATATACTTCTATGTGCTCTATTGTCTCATAATGTAGGTTTAGGTACTTAGCCTCAGTAGCATGTGTAGTTCGAGTATCTTCATCTACATCTGACAGTTGGTAAATCCTCATAGTTTGGGGACTTATTCATTTAGATTTTGCAGTATAGTAGTTTTATATAATTCAATATTCTTTTCAAACAGTTCGAGTTAGTTGGGGATCTGTCCCAGTAACTTTCTAGTATTAGTAGTAGAGGCTTGTCAGACTACTAAATTTGATTCAAACTACTAGATTTGATTTAGACTTATATTATTGATTTTTAGATTTTTTTTCAGATTATTCTTTGTTATTTCAGAATGTTTCTGTATTTAGTATGACTTTCATGTCTATATTAGTTTGATTATGAGATTTATCCCTAGCAGTAGGCAGACAGGGTTAGCTTAAGGCTACTCGTAGTATTGAGCACCATGTGACATCTCAGGACTAGGTTTCGGGCCATTACAAGCTTGGTATTAGAGACTAAGATTTTTAAGAGTCCTAAGAAGTCAGACAAGTCGCGTTACGTAGAGTCTTGATCATGGATGTGTAGCACGCCATATTTATGAGCAAGAGTCTATGGAACGTTCTTAAGAAATCCTCTCTTTGTTTCATGATCTATAGCGATTATAGTATCTTTATCTGCTTTTAACTTGTGCTACAAGTGATAGTTGAATATGCCTCCTCCTCGAGCTAATGCCTGCATAAATGGTAACCAGCCACCCCAGCCCGCTGATTCTTTGAATGAGAATGTATCCCATGCTGAGTTTAGGACTATGTTTTAGGCTTTGACTAAGATAATGACTGCTAATGTTCAGAGCAACCATCAGAATCAGGTTGCAATTCCACTTTAACAGAATGGGAATTTAGCGAAAGCTAGAATTAAAGACTTTATGAGGATGGATCTTCCAGAGTCCTTTGGGTCAAAAGTAGGTGAGGACCCACAACTTTATTTAGATGTGGTGAAGAAGATCACCCAGATTATGCATATTTTTGAATAGGAAAGTGTAGAGTTAGCATCCTATAAATTGAAGGATGTAGCATATGATTGAGTATGGCCAGTCTTTGTGTGGTCAGGTAACCCAGTGTCTCCCAAGAGTCATCTCATATCTTATCTTAAAACCCAAAAGTTGATCTCCAAGGGTGTATCTATCATCTTGTTCGAGTTAAAGACACTAAGCCTGAGACTCCAACAATTCAGTCAGTCAGTGTAGTCAATAAGTTTCCCGAAGATTTGCCAGGGTACCTCCCAATAGGGAAATAGAATTTGGTATTGACCTTTTTCTAGATACTCAGTCTATTTCTATACCTCCATATCGTATGGCTCCCACCAAATCTTAAGGAGTTTAAAGAGAAACTCAAAGATCTCTTAGAAAAAGGTTTTATAAGGCCTAACATTTCTACATAGGGCGCTCCCATCTTATACGTGCAAAAGAAAGATGGTTCTTTGCGTATGCGTATTGACTATCGTTAGTTGAATAAAGTCACAGTCAAAAACAAATATACTCTTCCTAGAATCGATAACATATTTTATCAACTCCAAGGTGCAAGTGTTTTCTCAATGATATACCTTAGATCTGGCTCTCATCAACTTAAAGTAAGGGAGTGTGATATTCCAAAGAAAACTTTCAGAACCTGTGTTTCTAGTCATGTCCTTTAGACTAACAAATGCCCCAGTAGCTTTCATAGACTTGATGAACAAAGTGTTCGAATAGTATTTGGATATGTTTGTCATAGTCTTTATTGATGATATTCTTGTCTACTCTCGTAGTGAGGATGATCATGCAGGCCATCTTAGAATTGTGTTACAATCCCTTAGAGATCACTAGTTGTTTGCCAAGTTCAGCAAGTGTGAATTTTGGCTAAGATCAGTATCTTTCCATAGTCATATTATTTTTAGTAAGGGTATTAGAGTTAATCCCCCAAAAATAGAAGCCGTAAGAAATTGGCCTAAACGTATTTCCCCATCAGACATTAGGAGTTTCTTAGGTTTAGCTAGCTACTATAGATGTTTTGTTAAGGGTTTCTCATCTATTGCTTCTCTGATGTCTAGATTGACTCAAAATAAAGTTAAGTTTCAGTGGTTAGATTCCTGTGAGAAGAGTTTTCAAGAGTTGAAGACTCGACTTACTTTAGCCTTAGTTTTAGCGTTACCTGATGGTACAGATGATTCTGTGTTTCATTGTGATGCCTTCAAAGTTTTTTTGGGTTGTGTTTTGATGTAGAGTGATAAGGTCATAGCTTATGCCTTTAGACAACTTAAGCCTCATGAAAAGATTTACCCAACCTATGATATAGAGTTAGTTGTTGTTGTGTTTTCTTTGAAAATCTGGAGAGATTATTTGTATAGGGTGTATGTTGATGTGTTCACGGATCACAAAAGCTTGCAGTATGTGTTTACTCAGAGAGAGTTGAATCTTCATCAGAGAAAGTGGTTACAATTATAGAAGGATTATGATATGAGCATGTTGTATCATTCGGGCTAGGCCAATGAAGGGCAGAGCCCTTAGTAGACTGTTTATGGGCTGTGTTGCCCATATGGAGAATGATAAGAAAGAGTTAGTTTAGGAAATGCATCAATTAGCTAGATTGGGTGTTAGGTTGGTTGACTCAGCTGGACGAAATATTTGGGTTTAGAGTAGTTCCAAATCTTCCCTAGTTTCGGAAGTGAAGGAGAAGCAAGATGAGGATTCTAGTTTGGTCAAATTGAAGTAGTAAGTCAAGGACCAAAAGATAGAGGTTTTCTCCCAAGGGGGATATGGTGTGTTGAGATACCAAAGTATATTGTGTGTGCTTTGTGTTGATGATTTAAGGTTGCAGATTATGGCGGAAGCGAATGGTTCACGATATTTTATCCATCCTAGAGCCACCAAGATGTACTGCGACTTGCGAGAAATCTATTGGTGGTATAGTCTAAAGAGAGATATAGCAAAGGTATTAGCCAAGTTTGCAACTTCCCAATAGGTTAAGGTAGAGCACCAAAGACCTAGTGGTGCATTGCTAGAGTTTTAGATCCCTACTTGGAAGTAGGTAGAGGTGAGTATGGATTTTTTACCTGGTTTATCCCATTCATGTTGTCAGTATGATTCAATTTGGGTTATAGTAGACAGATTAACTAAGTCAGCTCATTTATTTACAGTTCACACATATTACACGGCTGAAGATTATGCTAAGCTGTATATCCAAGAAATTTTTAGATTGCATGGAATTCCTTTATCCATCATATCAGATAGGGGTACTCAATTTACCTCTTAGTTTTGGAGAGCCTTTCAGAAGAGTCTTGGTAGCCAGGTTCAACTTAGTTCAGCCTTTCATCCACAGACTGATGGTCAGTCAAAGAGGACCATTCAGACATTAGAGGATATATTGAGGCCATGTGTTCTTGATTTAAAGGTAGTTGGGATGAGCATTTGCCATTGATTGAGTTCACTTATAATAACAGTTATCATGCTAGTATTCATATGGCTCTATTTGAGGCTTTTTATGGGCGGAGATATAGATCGCCAGTTGGTTGGTTCAAAGTGGGTGAGGCCACTTTGATTGGGCTATACATGGTGTTTGAGGACATGGAGAAAGTTCAATTGATTAGAGAGAGATTGAAGGTAGCCTAAAGTCATCAAAAATCTTATGCATGTGTAAGAAAAAGAGACCCTGAGTTTGAGGTTAATGATGTTGTGTATTTGAAAGTTTCACCCATGAAAGGGGTGAAGAGATTTGGCTAGAAGAGGAAGCTTAGTCCCCGTTATGTTGGTCACTTATGGATTTTGAGTCGTGTTGGGAAGGTGGCGTATGAGCTTGATTTACCCGCAGACTTATCCTCACTTTATTCAGTATTCAATGTGTCCTTTTCAAAGAAGTGCATGGATGATTCAACCATTATAGTTCCTCTAAAAAACACTGATATTCAGAATAGCCTTTCTTACGAAGAAGTCCCAATAGAGATTCTTGTTTATTAGATTCATAGACTTAGGAGCAAAAAAGTTCCCTTAGTCAAAGTTCTGTGGTAAAACCAGTCCGTTGAGGGTGCTACTTGGGAAGCAGAAGTAGACATGCGTACCGAGTGTCCTCATCTCTTCTCCATTAACTCATATTCAGCTGAAGGTAATAGTTTTCCTTTATTTGGTTCTTTTCCAGTTTCAGATTCAGCCATATTGCTATTTTCATGAGAATTCATGCACTCACAGATCAGTTCAGTACCTCATTATATTTGAGATTCAGTCATATAGTTTATTCCAGTTATGAATGATAGTTTATATCCTCAGATTTCTCAGTATTTTTCAGCTTAAATTAGCCACATTTGAGGATGAATGTTCCCAAGGGGGAGATATTGTAATACCCTGTACTTTTCCTAGCTTAAGTTCATTCCTAAAATGTTAAGAAATAGCTTCAAAAATGAAGAATATTTAATTCATGTGGAATTTTCCAGATTTAGATCGTCCATTGTGTGGGAAATTTAATAAGCTTTCCATCGATACCAAATTTGCCTAAACCCGACACATTGTTGAGAAGTTATGGCATTTTAAGTTAACAGAGTGCCACTTGGGAACTCAGTGCATCGCGGAGAAGGGAAAAATGGCAATCGTCAATTCCAGTGGACCTCCACGATATTGGAGCATCGCGGAGTGGTCCATTTTCCCATTTGTCAAAATCCACAACCCAACGTGATCTTATCGCATCGCATTGGTGGACACAATCACATTTCAAAGGGTTACCGCGATGGTGGCACGTCACGGAGCATGCCCAGTTCCCACGCGTCCACTTTCTAGTAAGCCACCATGATTGTGGCGCGTCGCGGTGGCCTGCCAGTTCAGAAAAATGTTGCATTTTTCAGTTTCGACTTAAAGTTTAATAGTGGTATTTTGGTCAATCCCCAAGGCTCCAATTCGTCCAAACCAGTAAATTAAACATATTCCTTGCACTTTATGCTCATTATTCATCATTTTCTTCAAAAGAAAAACCATAGAGCTCAAAATCTTCTTCTCCAAGAAATCAAAATCCTCCATTATTTCTCCAAGAAAGCTTAAGATTAAGGATTCCCAAGACAAGATAATCAAGAATCTACCCCCAAGAACTCAATTAGGATTCAATAATTCAAGTTTCTCCATCTAATCATCTATCAAGGTATGTGGGGTTTATGAACAAGGACCTTCTTCTATTCTTGTGCCCGAAACCAAGATTTTATTTAAAATTCATATGATTTTGAATGATTATTCATGAGATTTGAATATGGATTCATACCCATTATTGCTCTTCGCAATATTTTGAGATTTCAAGTGTTTTAGAAGTTGAATTGCATGTCTTTTTTCATCTTTTCATACCTATTGAGTAATTTATAGATTTTGAGATAAACTCTCATTGTTTTTAATATCATGCATGGATATTATAAGGATTTGACATAAGATTGAAGCATGGGTTACTAACCCAAGATAAAATATTATTATTTTAAGAAAGATGATGCTTTAAGCATCCTATTATCAGATTATTTATAGATTTTCTATAAATATTTCATCTTTTGATCACCAGATAAGTTTTAGAATCTACTTTATAGATTTATTACAGATTACAGAAAGTAAAATAACTTCATATATAGATTGATTCAGATAAGTGCATAACTGGTTTTATAATAAACCCTTATTCTAGTTTTAAAGTGGATTTCCAACAAGATGAGCGTAGTAAATTAAATGGAGTAGTCTTTAGCACTGAGTTGGGTATGATTCCAAGGTCTCATACCCCAGAACTACGTGCCACCATAGAACTGAGATTAAAGTATCCATAGTGGGCTGCAATAGTTATCACTTAAGCTGAGGTTATACTCCCTAGCAAGAGTATGACACCTCTCCCCAATGTGAGGTTTCTTCCTTAGAAGGGCAACACATTGGACTCCATGTACCTCGTATGGTTTATGTCGGTTATGAGAACCTCCCTACTATTAAAATGAAATAAATAGTTTTGAGTATTTCCCTACTAGTAAGAAAAGCTTTTAGAAAACTAAGTGCAAAGGCTCACAAATTTACTCAGTTTATGGTTTACAGAAAAATAACAATTACAGACTTCAGCTTTTGGATTTCAGATTATAGAAGTGAGCTCTTACAACACTTAGATAGTATGATTTACACACAGAATACAAGTACAACTTTCAAAAATAAATGTTGACTCACTAGATTTATAAAGTATGATTTATTAATCATGATTTCAGTAGTTTAGATATTTTAACTTATGTAAGTCATTTTCATTTAGCATGCATTGTTTTGTAAATTATGATAATGAGATGATGTTTTACTTATGCATTTGACCCCCATATACTTAGTACATCCTCATTGTACTGATCGACATATACATCTATGTGCTACATTATCTCATAATGTAGTTCAGTTTCTTAGCATCAACATTGTGAGTAGTTCGAGCATCTTTATCTACATCCGATAGTTGGTAAGCCCTCATAGTTTGGGGACTTATTCATTCAGATTCTTCTGCATAGTAGTTTTATATAATTTAGTATTATTTTAAGATAGTTCGGGTTAGCTGGGGGTTTGTCCTAGTGACTCTCTAGTATTAGTAGTAAAGGGTTGTCAGACTGCTAGATTTGATTTAGACTTACAATATCTGATTTTTAGACATTTCTTTCAAATTATTCTCAATTATTTTAGATAATTTCTGCATTTAGTATGACTTTCATGTCTATATTACTTTGATTATGAGATTTATGCTTAGTAGCAGATAGACAGGCTTAGCTTAAGGCTACTCGTAGTCTTGAGCACCGTGGAATGTCTCAAGACTAGTTTTTGGGGTGTTATAGGTTTATGCTCAGCAGATTGAGGAGGAGAAGTATAAGGAGAGGGAGAGAGAACAAAAGGGCCAGAACAGATAGTTTTAATTTTTATCAGCCAAGATTAAAGGGTCATAATCTTTCTCAGTTCTGTCAGAAATTTTTATCCCTAACTCCATCTTTAGCAAGTGCGCTAGTGTCTAAGTTCAGGCAGGATAGTTAAGATAGGCTGCCAGGGTTTAAATCCCAGGGCAATGTGAACAGTGGCCGTACTAATTTGCTCTATGAGAAATATGGTAGGAATCATCAATGTATGTGTAAAGCAGGTATTGATGTGTGTTTTAGGTGTGGAAAGCCTGGTCATAGGGTCTAAGAATGTCTCGTGGTTTCTCAGCGGGGAAAGAATTTACTCCAATAAGGCCAGTCTAATCTTTCATCAGCTCCAGCAGGTCGCCTGACTCATCAGGGTGCCACTTCTAGCACAACCACTAGGTAATTTCATAATAGGTTGTATGCATTCCAGGCTCTGCATGACTAGGGAATTTCTGCTGATGTCGTTACGGGTATGTTACATGTTTTCCATTTTCATGTCTTTACTTTATTAGACCCCGAAGCTTCACTTTCATTTGTGACCCCCTACATAGTAGTAAACTTTAGTGTCAGTCCTAAAAATTTTGCAGAACCCTTCTTAGTGTCTACTCTAGTAGGTAGCTTTATTATAGCTAGACGGGTATATAGAAACTACCTGGTCACAATATCTTAGAAAGTTACCTCAGTTGATCTTGTGGAGTTACATATGATGAATTTTTATGTCATTCTCGACATAGATTGTCTCCACTCATGTTATGCCTCAGTTAATTTTGGAAATAGAGTCATTCAGTTTCAGTTTCCAAATGAACCAGTCATTGAATGGAGGGCTTATACCTCATTATTTAGGGGTCAGTTTGTTTCATATCTCTGAGAAAGAAAGATAATCTAAAGGGTGTGTTTACCATCTTGTTCGAGTCAAAGAATCTAGTTATGAGACTCTGAGTCTCAAGTCAGTTTCAGTAGTGCAGGAATTTCTAGATGTGTTCCCTGAAGATCTTCCCAGAGTTTCTCTCGAAAGGGAAATTGACTTTTGAATAGATCACCTTCCAGATACCCCGCCTATATCTATTCGACCCTACAGAATATCTCTATCCTAGCTTAAGGGTTAAAAGAGTAGTTAAAAGATCTCTTAGAAAAGGTTTCATTAGGTCTAGCATTTCCCCATAGGGTGCTCCAGACTTGTTCGTGCGTAATAAATATGGTTCTCTTAGAATGTGCATAGATTACCATCAATTAAACAAAGTCACCATCAAGAATAAGTATCTGTTCCCAATAATTGACAACTTATTTGACCAACTTCAGGGTGCCATCTATTTCTCTAAGATAGACCTCAGATCCGGGTATTATCAGCTTAGAATCTAAGAATGCAACATTTTAAAGACAAATTTCAGAACTCGGTATGGTCATTTTAAATTCTTAATTATGTCTTTTGGACTAGTGAATGCCTCTGCAACTTTCATGGACTTAATGAATAGGGTGTCAAGCAGTACTTAGACATGTTCGTCATAGTGTTCATTGATGATATCCTTGTCTATTCTCGTAGTGTGAATGATCATGAAGACCATTTGAGAATTATGGTGTAAACCTTAGTGCTCATCAGTTGTTCAGTAAATTCAATAACTATGAATTTTGGCTAAGATCTGTAGATTTCCTTGGTCATATTATTTCTAATAATGGCATTAGAGTTGACCCTCAAAAGACCAAAGCAGTGAGGAACTGACCCAGACCCATATCTCCATCAGATATCAGAAATTTCTTAGATTTGGATGGCTATAATAGATGGTTTATTAAAGCATTTTCTTCTATTTCATGTCCCATGACTCAATTGAGTCAGAATAAAGTCAAATTTCAGTGGTACGATTCTTTTAAGAAGAGTTTTTAGGAGTTGAAGACTCAACTAACTTTTGCTTTAGTATTGACCTTGCCAGATGGTTCAGATGGATTTATGGTTTATTATGATGCTTACTGAGTTATTCTTGGTTATGTATTGATGTAGAGAGGTAAGGTCATAGCCTATTCCTCCATACAACTCAAACCCCATGAGAAGAATTATCCTACCCATGATTTTGAGTTGGTAGCTGTTGTTTTTGCTCAAAAAATTTGGAGACATTATCTTTATGGGGTTTATGTTGATATGTTCACTGAACACAAGAGTTTACAGTATCTGTTCATGTATAATAATATGAATCTTCATCAGAGAAGATGCTTTAAGTTGTTACAGAATTATGATATGAGTGTGTTGTATACTCCGAGCAAGGCCAATGTAGTGGCAGATACCCTTAGTAGATTGTTTATGGGCAGTGCTGCTCATGTTGAGGAGGATAAGAATAAGTTTGTCCGTGATGTTCATCAGTTTTCAAGATTAGGCGTTCAGTTGGTTGATTCAACTAAAGGTAGTGTATGGGTTCGGAATGGTTAAGAATCTTCCTTAGTTGCCGAAGTGAATGGAAAGTAAGACAAAGATCCTAGTTTTGTTAAGCTGAAAAAGATAGTTAGAGATCAGAAGGTAGAGGTTTTCTCAAAAGAGGGAGATGGTGTGCTCTTTCAGGGTAGATTATGTGTTCTGTGTGTTGATGTCTTGAGACAATGAAAACTTGTGCAAGCGCATGGTGCGCGATACTCTGTCCATACGGGAGCCACTAAGATGTACAATGACTTTTGAGAAATCTATTGGTGAAGTGGTTTGAAGAAGGATATTGAAGAGTTTGTGGCTAGGTTTTTGAATTATCAGCAGGTCATGGTTGAGCACCAAAGGCGTAATAGTACATTGCAGGAGTTTAGCATTCCCACTTGGAAGTGGGATGAGGTGAACATGGATTTTATGGCATGGTTTCCTCGTACTCGTCGTAAACATGATTTGAAAGAGGTCATTATAGACAGAATGATCAAATCAACTCATTTCTTGCTAGTTCATACTTCGTACTCATATGAGGATTACTCTAGGCTTTAAATTAGGGAGTTGATTAAGTTGCATGGGGTTTCATTGTCTATTATTTCAGATAGAGGTACTAAGTTTACCTCTTACTTTTGGAAAGTTTTTCAGAAGGGTATTGATACCCAAGTTCATCTCAATACATCTTTTCATCCTCAGATAGATGGTCAGGCAGAGAGGACTATTCAGACCTTAAAGGACATGTTGAAGTCATGTGATATTGATTTAAAAGGAAGTTTGGATGACCACTCACATTTGATTGAGTTTGCTTACAACAACAGTTATCACTCCAGGATTCAGATGGATCTGTTTGAGGTTCTCTATAGAAAGAGATATATATCTCCTATTAGTTGGTTTGAGGTAGGTAATGCTTCTTTGATATAGCTAGATGCAGTGTCTGATGTGAGAGAGAAAGTTCAGTTGATACGAAAGAGGCTGAAGATAGCCCAAAGCCAAAAGAAATCCTATGTAGACGTAAGGAAAAGGGATTTTGTGTTTAACATTGGTGATTTGGTCTATTTAAAGATTTCGCCTATGAAAAGAGTGAAGAGATTTGGTAAGAAGTGGAAACTCATTCCCCGTTATGTTTGACCATATAGAATCTTGAGTCAATTCTGGAAGGTAGCTTATGAGCTAGAGTTTCCTGCAAATTTGGCGTTAGTACATTAGGTATTTAGTATTTCTTTGTTAAAGAAATGTATTGGTGATTCAATTGTAGTTGTTCCTTTAAAATATATTCCTTTTAAGGATAGCCTTTCTTATGAATAAGTTGCAGTTGAGATCCTTGATCGTCAGATCTAAAGACTAAGGAACAAAGAAGTTCCCTTGGTTAAAGTTATTAGGTAGAATCATTTTGTTGAGGGAGCCACTTGGGAAGCAGAAGCAGAAGCAGATATACGAATGAAGTATCCTCGTCTTTCCTCCGTAAACTCAGATCAAGCATCAGGTAATGATTTTCGTCAGATTGACTCTTTTTAGTTCCCTATTTCATCTATCTATCTATCTATCCTCATGTCATTTCATTCACTTAGGAAACCAGTTCAGTTCATGTGATATATTTCTAGTTAAGCAAGTTCAGTATATGATAGCAGTTTCCTTAGTAGTCTCAGTCGAACCGGTCTTATTCGAGGAAGAATGTTCCCAATGGAGAGGCAATATAATACCACGTGAGATCCTAACTCAATTCAACTCATATCTGCATGTTTAAGGGGTCCAAGAATTAGAAATTTCATGAAGTTTTGAGGACTTAGTCATTTTCAAGACCCCTAAACTTTGATGATTTTTATATTAGTCTTCTTGACCTCGAGACATTGATGTTTGAGTAGATTCATATTGGGATTATTCAAAGTATGTCTAAGGAGAGTTTTGGAATTTTTAGATGAGTTTAGGGGTGTCTTTGGAAAACCAAACTAGTAGCATCACTGGGATAAGAAGGCATCACCCCATTTAGTCCCCCGCTCTAAGACCCTACTCTAAGGCGGGTGCCGCCCAAATTAGTCAGCCACTCCTAAGGCTGCGCCTCTCCTTTCCTATTCTATCTAGCTTTATTCTTGACATTTTAAGGCTACTTGGGTAAATTCCCTTCATCCAACTCATCCATAACACAAATTTGGGATTCCCAAAGAGCATTATTTGCCCTTTTACTGACAAATCCTCTCAAGAAAAACCCGTTTTGTTTCCAAGAACAAATCCTAACTCTTTCATAAGAAATCAAGGAACTCAAGCTTCCAGTTTAATAAATTCTCAAGGAATCTTCAAGATTTCATCTAGTGAGGTATGTGGGATGTTCATCCACAAATCTCTTGTTGATTTAATTTTAAGTTATGGTTAAAAGTGTTTTCAAGTAGAACGAGCCATATCATGCTTTAAGTGTAGCAATTCCCATGTCATGATTAAGGATTAACCCTTAAGTTATGAATTTAGCCATGTAATCATTTTATTTTCCTCATGTTTAACGTACTCCCATGTCTAAGTTTATAATTATTTCATGTTTGATGAAATTCCCATGTTTTGGTTCTTTGAATTGCGATTTCATACGATAGTATTTCAAGTTTGATATTGTATTTTATAATCATTTAGTGTTGGTGGGTTACGAGCACCCAATACCTAGTTGTTTTATATGATTTTAGCATCTCAGAAATGATTTTAGTTGAACCATGAGTATTATCATTCAGTCTGTTGTTATTATCAGCCCATGATGAGCAATGTCAGTTGTATATAATTTATCTCAGTTCAGTACCTGTGTCAGTTTATTTTGGGGTAGGATTTAGCATCGAGCGGACATAGGGATGGGGGCTCACCCACCAGATAAGACTGGGTCCATAAAAGCATTCCCTAATTCTAGAACTACATAACTGGCATAGGATTATGAGATATCACCCACCAGTTTAGGAATTACATTCTCTTAGGGGTCACCCACAAGTTAGGACTGAATCCCTCATTCTTTGGGACACCAGACTAGTGGATCCATACAGCCAGTGTTAGTACCCATGGTACAGTACTGCCACCCTTCCAACTGAGGTTATAGGTTGGAACCCAATTAGCTCAGATTGGAGCATGTCGATTAAATGATACCTACCATAGTATCAGTATAGTATTCAATATATTTTCATTCAGGTTTTCTTAACCATGTATACAGAACCTCAATTATTTAGTTATATAGATTTTAGTTCTTCTATTTGCAGATTATTTCAAAAATATATTTATACTTGGTCTTGCATTCATAGATGTTATATGATCAACCATTTATACTCAGTTATTCCCATGCCTTTCATCCAGTCCTCATATCATATACCATTATATTCAAAGTGATGAATGGATACTTTTCATTGTGATATGTTGTCTTATAACATAGGTTCGGACGCTCAGTTCCCCGACCACTCTTAGACAGCTCAACGAAATTCAGCAGCAGTAGTGGTGAGTCAAAATCAATAGAGGACATGATTTGATTATTGTAGCTACTCTAGTACTTTCTTATATTTAGTTATTCGGAGGTAGTTGGGGGCCTGTCTCATCAACTCCTTAGATAATTTAGAGGCTCTCATACAAATCAGACAATCAACAAGACAGTCAATCAATTACTTTAATTTTTTATCAGTTGTTTCAGAAATTTTAGTATTTCATATTTCAGTATTCCAGATTTACATTATCTTATCTGAGTATCTTTTACATGGTTATTTTATTACTATTTTATTCAGTGCTAATAGAAGGTACCAACTCATAGGTTAGATTGTGGTAACTTGTGACCGTAAGCACCGTTGTCGCGACTAGGGCGTATCCTTGGGTCATGACATAGACTTGATGCACCACAGATTTAGACTTTTTTTTTTTACTTTTTTGATATTATTTTCATCGATAATATCCTTATCTTTTAGAGGAGTAGAAAGGAGCAAGAGAAATATTTGAGGACTACACTCCATACTTTGAGAGATTTTAGGCTTTTTGGCAAATTCTCCAAGTATGGGTTCTAGATATAGTCTATGGCATTTGTACGACACGAAGTGTCTAAGGATAATATTATGGTGGATCTAGCTATGATTGAGGCTATTAGTTATTGGGCCAGACCCATATCTCCAATTGAGGTTCAAAATTTTATTAGATTGGTAGACTATTATGGGTAAATTATGGAGAGATTTTCGACTATTACATTGCCTATGACCATATTAACATAGAAAGAGGTTCCATTTTAGTAGTTTGATAAGTGTGAGTCGAACTTCTTGAATCTTAAGGTCTTTTTCAATTTAACTCCTATATTAACTCTTTCAATTGAGGGCGAGGGATTTACTATGTATGATTATTCTTTTGGTGTTAGTTTATGGTGTGTTCTGATGCATCAAGGCCAAGTTATTGTGTATGTGTCGAGGTTGTTAAAGATGCACAAACAAAACTACCCTACATATGATTGGGAGTTGGCGGCATTAGTTATCGTGCTTAATATGTAGAGGCATTACTTGTATGGTGTTTGTTGCTAGATATTGATGTTCCGGCTTTTGATGGAATATTTTAGGCCTTTTTTGAAGGATAGTTTTGTATTTTCAAGAAACCACTATTGTATTTAACATGGTATTTTAGTGCTTTGAGGATAAGGACTGAGTGTGAAGGATAACTTGGACAATTTGAGCAAAACAAAGGTAAAATGAGCAGCGACGGCTTAGGCGATGGACCGTTGACCTTGCGACGATCCATCGGTCTAAAACGTCGACAAAAACAAGAAGGCATAGATTCTGGACATCCTGCGACGATCCAAGAGACTGACCGTCCGCCCCGCGATGAACCGTCGGTTTGAACCATCGCCAAGATACAAAACGTATCATCACTGAAAGTCCTACGATAGTCCAGGCAACGGACCATCGACCTTCCAATGGGCCGTCGTACTACCCGTCGCCCAAAAGTAGAGCATGGAGACACTGGATACCCAGCAAAGGTGCAGGAGATGGACTGTCAGACCTCCGATGAACCGTCACTCGACTTGTTGACCACAACGCAAAGAATCTTAGTTTGAATTTTAAAACCCCAATTTTGGAATCATAAAAATACGAAGTATTAGGGTTTATTCCATATCTTTTGTCTTTAGTTTCATGATTTCTCCTCCAGTGAGAGGTTTGTACTACTTTTCATTAGGATTTGAATCTAGAGATTGAGATTTGATTATTCGTTTTCATATTTTCATTGAGAATAATAATATTGTGACTTTTGTAAGTAATCTTCCGAAGTTATTTTTGAACATAAATATAACTTTGAGTTATGATATGGAGGTGAGTAGCTAAACTCGCATAACTAGGGTTATGGGTGCCTTGATGTAGAGACCTATTTGGGGTTGTGTATAGATTTAATTTCTAATATTTATCAAAACTGCATGAATGCTTCTTCAATGTAATGACATCTCTTGGTCGCAAACTTGAGAAGTGATCCTATGAACACCATTTGTCTGACAAGACAGTGGATGTTGGAAAAAAAAGTAATTCACATAAAATCTGTAGGTTTACCCTTTGGGTTAACGAGTTGATGCCTTAGCAGGATTAAACCTCATGAGAGTATTATTGAATAATTCATGAATCCTTTAAGTTCTAGAGAAGTAAAGGGATAAACACCCACTATGTTGAGAAACACGTGGGTAATTCTTAGAATTCAATAATTCTTGCAATTGACTACGCAACTTAGAATTAATCACAAACGCACAACCCTAACTGTTTGAATATCTTGGTGAGTATAACCCTAGTTAATTCATTCTCATTGAAATTACATCTACATTAACTTGTATTAGCTGGACTCTTGTGTGACTCGAATACGAAAGAACTCTATTAATATTTCAAAACTTCTTTTTACTTAGGAACCTTAGATCAATAGTCTAATAACATTCACAATACTTGTGAACACGGTATTCCCTGTGGGATGTGACACCCAACCAAGTTGGGTTCTATATTTGACAGTGACCACTTACTATCTTATAAGAAAGGTGTAATTTAGGCATATCAAATTTTGACACCATTTTTGGGGAATACGGTTGTCAATTAAGTTTGTGTTTGTTAATTGACCTTTGGTCAAGTTTCCAAAATTTTTCTTTTGTTTGTTATTTTTGTTTTGTGTAGGGGAGTTGTTGTGTATGCCAAGTATATGCAGATTGGGTGCACCATTATTACCAATACTTTCAAAACCACAACTAATTGGCAGAATGATAGAACCCCAAAATGCTAAGAGAGTAGCTGCATTGGCTAGAGCTCAACTAAATCAGCAAAATGAAGGCAAACAGGCACGTCATCCTAATCTTAATAATGATGATTTGGGGGAAATTGACCTGTTAGATCATGTTAATCAAAGGAGTGTAGAGAATGTAGCTGCACTAGTGAATATAAATGTAAATAGAAACTAACCTTTTAGGGTGAGATCTGATCGGCAAGATGTTCACTTTGATCTTAATAATGATGAAGATGGAATGGAAGGATCTGGTGCTACTAGAACTATTATTCCTCCACTTATAGCATCAGGAGAAAAGTTCAATATCACCAGTACAATGATTCATCTCCTTTATCTGAAGGAGTTGTTTGGTGGATTCCCGGGAGATGATCCCAATATGCATTTAGTGAACTCAAGTCCTTTGATAACTCGAGAGTGGGAAAGAATGCCATCCTCCTGTGTTTAATCCCATTATCTCTGTCTGGGGAGGCAACATTATGGCTTAATGAGCGGACACTCGATTCTATAACCAACTAGAGGCAATTGAAAGAGGATTTCCTAGAAAGGTTCTTTCTGCCTTCCAGAAGGGTATAGTTGAGGAATGAGATCAGCAAATTTAGAAAGCTCCCAACCGATGCTCTTCATGAGACATGGGAGAGGTTCAAAAAAGAGTTGAAGCAGGGTCTGAACTATAATACGACAATTATTCATCTGATGGAAACTTTTTATCGAGCTTTGAACTCTATTACGAAGCCAATTTTTGATAATGATACAGAGGGATCATTTGTGGACCTCACTTTTTAGGAGGTCTCAGAGATGCTTGATCGGATGACCAAATAAAGTAGAGCTTGACATACAAGGGATTTTGTGGTAGCAAGCCCTACTGTGTCTATAGGCATGACTGCAGAACAAAGTAAGAAAGAGGAAAAACGTGATCAAGACATGACACTCTTGTAGATGCAGATGGATCTGTTGAACAAGCACTTACTATCTGCAAAGCCTAAAAAAGTGAAAGTCCTGGCAGCCAAAAGTAGAGATGATTCTTATTTGAAAGAAAAGGCTAACTCTTTGAATAACCTGGGGGGTGTCTGAGGCAATAGCCAAGGAAATCAAGGTCAGAACTACTACGACAAGGTTTGTTATAAGGATATGGAGCAAGGAAATTAGAAAGGTAAGAATGATAGAAGTGGGCTATATGTACCTCCTAGAAGCAGAGGTAATGCTGCAACTGGCTCTGGAAAGATATCCATGGAGGACATATAGAGAAATAATTAAAGGGAGTTTAAGCTACCAACTCTAGAGTGACTACCATGAAGAGCAATTTATCTACTATGAGTTAGTTGGTAAACTCGCACTCTAACTCTATTAAGCAATTGGAGCAATAAATAAGCCAGCTCTCGATAGCGCTGAATTAGAGAAAGATGGGAACATTGACATGTGATACCATTAAGAATCCATGAAATAATGGCTATTGAATGGCTATCACTACTAGAAGTGGTAAGGTATTGGCAAGATCTCCTGTGGGTAAGCCTGTGGTTGATATTGTATCTAATTATATTAAAGAAGCATAGATTTATCATCCGATGGAGTTTGGGAAATCGGATGAGGTTATTGATGATACACCATCTAACAGTTAACAGGTTAATGAGTTGGAGAAGATAAGGGAAAGGAGTCTGAAGTGGTGGTTACCACTATTCCAAAACCACAACCTCCATTTCCTCATCAGTTGAAGAAAAAGGGCGATGACATAAAGTTCAGCAAATTCATGTCTATGCTTAAGTAGTTGACAGTTAATCTACCATTGGTGGAGGTATTAGAGAAAATTCCCGGGTATGCAAAGTTCACAAAATACCTCATCACAAAAAAATAGTTAGTTAGTTTTGAGCTGATGGATAATCTTTATCATTGTGGTGCTATTTCCACAGGGTATCTAGTATAGAAAAAGGTAGATCTAGGAGTATTTACTATCCCATGCACTATTTGACCTCTTGACTTTGCTAAAGCTCTATGTGACTTGGGAGCTATCATCAATCTGATGCCACTGGCTGTTTACAAAATATTGGGTTTGGGAGACCCCACACCCACTAACATTCAACTTGTGATGGCAGATAGGTCGGTAAGACTACCCATTGATATTTTGTATGATGTGCTAGTAAGGGTTGCTATTTTCATATTTCTTACGGATTTCATCATTCTGGATTATGCCCATAATATTTGGTTAACTTTTCCTCGCTACCAGAAGTATGCTGATTGATTTGTGAGCTAATGAGCTCTTATTTAGGATGAATGATGATGTGGTATAATTTGATATGTGCCAATAAATGAAGTAGCATAAAGAAATAAGTGTGTTTTCCATTGTGGATGTCTATTATGAGGAGGAGCAGGAAGTGTCGATTGAAGAGAAATTTGCCGTTGAAACATTGGCTGTCGTTTGATAAATTTTGATCAAGATGGTATAGAAGATTATGAGGAGACTTTATGTTCCTTAAAGGGAATGGGGTCTTACTCATATACACCTAATAAGTTGTATTAGGACTTAAAAAATATCCAAATCCACCTGCTAAGCCCTCTATAGAAGAACCACCAATCCTAGAGTTGAAAGAGTTACCCAATCATTTGAGGTATGTGTACTTGGGCAGAAGGAATACATTACCTATTATTATTGTGGCTGAACTGGATAAGTAGTAGATGGAAGCACTTATTTCAGTGCTTCAAAGATACAAAAGAGAAATAGGCTGGACTATTGCTGATATTATTGACATTCCCCTAGCATCTGAACTCATAAGATACAACTTGAGGAAGAATGAACTCCCACCATTAAGAATCAATGCTAACTTAACCGATCAGTGTAAGAGGTGGTTAAGAAGGAAATTATTAAGTGGCTGGATGCAGGAGTGGTTTATCATTTCAGACAGTAAATGGGTAAGCCCAGCTCAATGTGTGCCCAAAAAAAGAGGCATGACTGTTGTTGCAAATGAAAAGAATAACCTATGACTGGTTGGAGAGTTTATGTGGACTACCTCAAACTAAACTAATGAACTTTAAAGGACCACTTCCCAATGCCCTTTATGGATCAAATGCTTGATCGGTTAGCAGGAAGGGGGTGGTACTGTTTCTCGGTTGGATATTCTGGCTACAATTTGATCTGTATTGCTCCAGAAGATTAGGAGAAGACAACTTTCACATGCACTTATGATACTTTTGCATTCAAGAGGATGTCATTTCGGTTATGTAATACACCCGCTACCTTCCAAAGGTGTATGATGTCTATTTTCTCAAATATGGTTGAGGACACCTTGGAGGTGTTCATGGATGATTTTTATATGGTTAAAGATTCATTTGAGCTGTGTCGGGTGAACTTGAGTAGGAATTTGTAGAGGCGTGTGGAATTAAATCTTGTGCTTAACTGGGAGAAATGCCACTTTATGATGAAGGAGCTCATTGTTCTCGGGCATAAAATTTAAGCAAAAGGGATAGAGGTTGATCGAGCCAAGGTAGAAGTTATTGAGAAGATACCTCCTCCCATCTCAGAAAAAGGGGTGCATAGTTTCCTTGGGCATGCTGTCTTTTATCGATGGTTTATAAAAGACTTCTTTAAAATTGAAAATCCACTTTACAAACTTTTGGAGAAGGAAAATAAGTTTGTTTTGAGACTGAATGCATTATGGAATTTGAATTCCTTCAGAGAAAGATGGTTAAGGCCCCTATCATTGTTGCACTAGAGTGGTCAAAACCATTTGAGATAATGTGTGATGCAAGCGGTGTTGCCCTTAGAGCTGTGCTAGGGGAAAAAAGGACAAATTATTTCATCCAGATTATTATGTAGCAAAGCACTAATGAAGCTCAGAAAAAATACATCATCACAGAGCAGGAACTTCTAGCAATGGTGTATGCTTTTGATAAGTTTCAGGCATATTTGCTAGGTACCAAGGTAGTGGTACACACTGACCACGCCGCCTTAAGGTACTTAATGGCAAAGAAGGACACTAAAACAAGGTTGATCAGATGGGTATTGCTACTTCAAGAATTTGACAACGAGGCCAAGGATCGTAAGGGATGTGAGAATTAGGTGGATGATCACCTATCTAGACTCAAAGGAGAGTAGGGAATAAAAGATGAGTTTGAGATTGATGATTCCTTCCTTAATAAGAAAGTATTAGCTGCAGTGCTAAAAGAAGTACCTTGGTATGCTGACTTTGCGAACTACATTGTAAGTGAGGTGATACTAGAGAATATTTTCTTTCAAAAAATGAAATTTTTTTTCCATGATGTGGCCTATTACTTCTGGGATGAGCCATATCTTTTTGGTGATGTGAAGATGGTATTATTAGATGGTGCATCACAGACGTTGATATGCTGAGTATATTTGAAGCAAGCCATTCTTCACCAGCTGGAGGTCACTATGTCGGTGATCGGACTGAAAGAAAAGTGCTTTAGAGTGGCTACTATTGGCCTTTTTTGTTCAAGGATTCTTATGAGTTCGTGAAGAGATATGACCAATGTCAAAGGCAAGGGTCCATCTCAAAGCAACATGAGATACCAATGTCTAAAATGCTGGAGGTAGAATTATTTAATGTGTGGGGCATAGATTTCATGGGGACTTTTGTGAGCTCATTTAGGATGAAGTACATACTAGTTGTTGTTGACTATGTGTCAAAATAGGCCGAGGCTATGGCTCTAGCGGATAATGAAGGAAAACGGGTCATTGCATTTCTAAAGAGAAATATCTTCTCTCACTTTAGGGTACCACATACCATCATAAGCGATGAAGGATCACACTTCTGCAATAAGATATTCAGAGCTGCCTTGGAAAAATATGGATTCAAAAAGCATAAGGTGGATACTCCATACCACCCACAGACTAGTGGGTAGGTTGAGATTTCTAATCAGGAAATCAAAGCTATCCTTGCCAAGACCGTAAATGCTAGCCGGAAGGATTGGTCTAGGAAGCTGGACGATGCCTTATAGGCAAATCAAACGTCTTTCAAGACACCCATTGGCATGTTACCATACCAATTAGTATATGGCAAGGCATTTTGTTTGCCAATTGAGCTAGAGCATAAAGCGTTGTGGGCACTGAAACGACTTAATTTGAACTAGAATGAAGTAGTGAATGTGAGATTGGGGCAGCTAAATAAGGTAGATGAGTTCCTTCTTAGAGCTTATGAAAGGGAAGACCTATACAAGGAGAATATGAAGAATTATCATGATAAAAGGATTGAAAAATGAAATTTCCAGAAAGGTGACTTGGTGCTTCTGTTCAACTCCGGACTTAAATTGTTCCAGATAAACTTAAGTCCAAGTGGTCAGCCCTATTTAAAATTAGTCAACTCTACTCATCTGGAGTAGTCGAACATGAAAATGAAGATGGAAATGTCATGATGGGGTTATCCAACAGACGATCATGGTCAATCATCGCAACCATTCCTTGAACCTAAGAACCTGGAAAAGTCGTGATGGGGTTATCTGATGGTCTGTCGCACCGTCGACGTACCATTGAGTAAACCACCAAAAATTAGCCCCAAGGTTAGTACACTGGATAGTTGCAACAAGATGTCCAATGGACCATCGCTTCCTCGATGGACCTCTTTAACTGTCGAACATAACCCTAGTTTAATGGGTTGGGTCAAATCAGTTTAAATAGCCAAATTTTGATTCTTATTTGATCTAACTGGTTTTAAACTGATAAGTTGAAGCGGTTAAGTAACTCCCACCTATTCAATTTACCTGTGCCTTTTCATTCTCCCTTAAAACTTATCAACTTCTCCCTTTCTATTTAACTGCTACTTTCCCCTTATCATTTTTTCATCACAGGTCATAAGTTCATTTCACTAAATCAAACCTTCATCTGATTGTTTGAAGTGCATTATGAAATTCCAAGTAGTGATTTAATACTATAACAACTAGGTATGAATTCTCCTTATTTTTTCTTCAACATGATGAGAGATCAAATAGGTGAAAACAACCCAGTGCATCATATTTTTTCTTCAACATGATGAGAGATCAAATAGGTGAAAACAACCCAGTGCATCAAAGACATTTTTTTGTTGGGTATTGGTATATTGTTGATTTTGGTCAAAGCCTAGCATATATTATCCTAAGGGAAGTCTGAGTAACCCATGGACCAAGAATGGAAAGTTAGGGTGATGTATTGTAGATCAAAATACCATAAAAATCACCCTTACATGAGAAACACGCAAGGTGTTTGACAAAATACCAAAATGAGGGTTGCATCTACCATTTGTAGTAGATGGTATGTGCGACGAACCGTCACATACTCGATGGACCATCGCTGGTCAGAAAAATTTCTTTTCTCTGGTTTAAAACTGTATATTAATAAATGCTGCATTTTTAGGTACCATGGCTCCAAAATTACCACAAACCAGAGGCCAGAGTAAAGGCCAAGCAGCTAGGTATGACGCACCAGCCTATAATACTCGGCGAAGTGGTTACGTGGTTTCTTCATCCTCCTCGTCTAAAGAGGGGTTGAAAACAGTGCCAACAGCAGCTCCAGTTTGATTCTAGTTAAGATTGAGGTTGAAAATTCTAACCCTATTTAAGAGGAGGCTCCCTAATAGGAGGATTCTAACTTAATCCGATGCAAGGATCCCCAAGTACAGAAAGCCATAAGATGGCAAGTGGTGGATGCTCGTGACATTTTTTACAAAGGGATGGCACCAATGGACAGGTTGCCAATCAAAAGGGCAATTTTTGAGGAGTATCAGATCATAACAACAACCCTGCATGAGTATCCTGAACTCGAGCAGTTTTTCAATTACTACGAGTTGGCTTGGATGATTAAGCCACTTGGATCCTACCAAACTAACTTGGTTCGTGAGTTTTTTGCCAAATATTTTGCATTACTGAAAAATGATTATCCCATGGGTACATCAGTTGCCAACATGAACAAGTTGGAGATAGTTCCTGTCCGAAGAGTGGATATTGATATTTCATAGCAGACTTTAAACAGGATCTTATTTGGGCCCGACTACCAGATGTCAGGGTCAATTCCTGAGTTGGAGCATTGATTATTCACACAAGCTACCCAAAGGCCCTGGTTAGTGAGGATCCTAACAGATGTGGGTGAGCCTTCATGGATACACAACTCCCCTGAACGAATATTGAAGAGCTCCCTAAGCTTCAGGGCCAAGTTCTAGTGGGCGATAGTGCCACTGAGGTTGATGCCTACTGGGGGCGATAATTGCTTGGAAAGTACTAGAGCCATGATTGTCGTTGCTTTGATTAAAGGTTTGACCATAGAGTTTGGTCATATTATATCTGATGAGTTGTTTTTTCCTGCTCACAAAACTCAGACTGCACTGCCATTTCCTTGTCTCATCACTGACTTGTGCAACCAGGCAAATATCCCTTTGATCAGTGAGATTGATAATGAGGTTCCATCAATGCTCAAATAGGACATTGAAAAGATGAGGGATGAATTAAGGTTTGATATGAGAGCCAGCGGACCTCCATCCCAGCAGACTCAGCCAAAGACAGTCCCTGAGTCATCAGAGGGTCCTGCAGGTATGCCATTGCCACTTACTATATACGTGCCTCCTCCTACTTCTACAGGTTCAGATTCGATGCCAATGGGTGGGACCCCAGACTCTGTATCTATCCCAACCCAATATTCTAAGGGCAGGCTGAACTATGAAAACTTTGCAAAGACTATACGAGCTATCAAAAAGGTTGAAAAGTAGATAGCCATATGGGGGAAAAATTTCAAACCCTTTGATGAGAGAATTATAGAGGAAGCATTGCACCCTTTTAGAAACATCCATCTGAGAATGGACAACATGAAGGAGAGAATCAACAAGAAGATGGATACAATGTCCATCCCATATTTTGCTAAAATAATAGAGAAGGTTAGACGGCTCCGGGAAGATGTAGATAAGATAAATCAGAAGCCACAGCAGACCATCTTTAATCCATTCTAGATTTCTAGTGATGAGGATAAGTTCCTCATTGACTTATTTACGCATCCGATCAAGGACAATGGTAAGAAAGTAGTAGAAACAGATAAGAAGACTGAGAAAGCTTCTAAGAAAAGAAAGAAAAAATGAAGAATTGCAGCCATGTCACCTGAACAATTTAAAGATTACCAGATGTGGCGGGCAATGAAGAAGTCAAAGAAAGAGGTAGAGAAGTAGCAGAAAAGGATTCAAGACAAAACAGCTGGAGTATCTACTAGTTCGACCCCAGTCAGGGGGCAAATTTCAGACCCTGTCAGAGATGTGATACCTCCAATTCTAGGGGGAGAGATTTTAAGTAATCCCACCACCACGGGAGTCAACATTGAAATGAGGATTCTTGCGCCTCCCCACAATTCACTGACACCTCAGATTGAATAAAAGGCACAACAAGTATTCTCCCCTCCTTTGTACTTAAAATTTTATGCATTTCAAGACAAAATATTATTTTTTTTGTGGGTGTAATTGTACCATGGGGGTGTATTATTAATATTGTTGCATTAAATAAAAGTTCCATTCCTATTAGAACCTTAGTGTACATATGTGGATGACAACTGATGGTGATAAAATTATGTTTTTTTATTTTTTGTATAATTAATTCCTCTTACCAAGTGAAAAAATGTTTTGCAACAATGTGTGACTCTTTTAGTGGCATTAGAAGTTATGAAGCAAAGTATAGCTATGTGATCTGGATCTAAAAAATTAGTAGGATAGAAGTTAACTCAGTGCCTGTGTGGATGAGTATTTGTGTAGTTCTAACATAAGTGTTACACCTATAACTTTCCCTGTTCATCAGATGTTGTCGTGTGTTTTGACTTAATAAGAGAGGATAGTAGGCCTTATTGTATTGTTAGTCAACTTAACCAAATAATTGACCATCCAAAAACATTGTGTTCCCTTATTCAACTCTATTGAGCCGTGTTAGTGTTTATCTGTCCAAATAAGTTTTATTCACTCTCTAGAAGGTGTTAAGAACTTAGCTTTGGCCCAGGTCCAATTGTGGATATTGTGAACTTTAACTTAGGAAAATCATCTAAGTTGAGGGTGGCTATTGCTGGATTGTTAGCAGCCTAGGAGGTTGAGTTGAAATTAATTTAAGGGGTAGCATCTAGCCCTGGTATAGTTAGCAATCAAAACAGATATTATGCACCTCAATCTTCTGCATCAACATAAGTTAAGGGTGGCTGATGTTGTGTTCTCAAATAATCAAAAAAGGGTGGGGGTTATGACAAGAGCATTGACGAATAACTGGAAATTAATGAAAGGGTCCTTAATTCTGGTAAGTAGCTACCAAAAGGAGTAAAGAGAGTGAAATTCTTGTACTTTAAGTCACTTACCCAAATGAATAAGCTTCACCGATCCTAAAACCTCATTAAAACCCTTAGCAAGTCCTACTTTATCTTAGCGAGTCAATCATAAGAGAACATTAGATGATAAGGGCAAGCTTATAGGTGTACACTGTGTTGGCAACTTCTTTTCTGAGAGTGAGAATCTTAGTTTTGTCCACGATTTAACTGTGTGATGTAAGGTGGACATCTTTGGCTACGAGGGCATATTAAGTTATATCTGTTCTATTTAATTCTTTAGGGTGTTGTATCTGTAGCTGTGAATGTGCTGATTAGTAGTTAATGCCAGTAGTAGATCCATGTGTGTTATGATAGCATAACTAAATGGGTAGTGGAATAATTGTATGATTGTGTTGGTATTACTGTGAAATGCCCATCATGATGTTGTTTATATATGTATCCTGGTGTTGAGTAACTTGAGGAAAATATATATCCTGGTGTTGAGTTTCTTGAGGACAAGCAATTGCCTTAAGTTGAGGGTGTTGATGTTCTGGCTTTTGACGGAACATTTTAGGACTTTTCCATAGGATAATTGTGTGTTTTCAAGTAACCATTGTTGTATTTAACATGGTATTTTAGTGCTTTCGGGATAAGGACTGAGTGTGAAGGATAACTTGGACAATCTGAGCAAAACAAAAGCAAAATAAGCAGCAACGGCTTAGGCAAGACCGTCGACCTTGCGATGATACTTCAGTCTAAACCGTCAACAAAAAGCAGAAGGCATAGACTCTGGACATCCTACAATGGTTCAGGTGACGGACCATCAGCCCCACAACAAACCATTGGTTTGAACCATCGCCAAGATATAAAATGCATCATCACTGGGGGTCCTACGATGGTCCATGTTATGGACCATCGACCTTACGATAGGCCATCGTACTACCCGTCACCCAAAAGCAGAGCATGGAGTCACTGGACACCCAACGACGGTGTAGGTCATGGATTATCGGACCTACGATGAACCATCACTTGACCCATCCCATAACATGGAGAATCTAAGTTTGAATTTTAAAACCCCAGTTCTAGAATTATATAAATACAAAGTATTAGGGTTTATTCCACATCTTTTGTCTTCAGTTTTATACTTTCTCCTCGAGTGGGAGCTTTGTACTACTTTTCATTGGGATTTGAATCTAGAGATTGAGATTTGATTTTTTGTTTTCATATTTTCATCAAAGATTTAGAAGAACAATATTTTGACTTTTGTAAGTACTATTCTAAAGTTATCTACGAACATTAATATAACTTTGATTTTTGATATGGAGATAAGTATCTAAACTCCCTTAACAAGGATTATTGGAGCCTTGATGTAGGGAACTGTTTAGGGTGTGTATAGATTTAATTTCTATCATTTATCAAAACTACATGAATGCTTCTTCAATATAATGACATCTCTTCATTGGAAACTTGAGAAGTGAGCCCATGAACACCATTTGTCTGACAAGAAAGTGGATGTTGGAAAAAAAAGTAATTCACATAAAATCCATAGGTTTACCCTTTGGGTTAATGGGTTGATTCCTTAACAGGATTAACCCTCATGAGAGTATATTGAATTATGCATGAATCCTTTATGTTCGAGGGAAGTAAAGGAAGAAACACTAATTAGGTTGAGAAAGACGTAGGTAATTCTTAGAATTCAATAATTCTTGCAATTGAATACACAAGTTAGAATTTAATAAAAAACTCACAACCCTAACTGTTTGAACATCTTAGTGAGAATAACCCCGGTTAATTCATTCTCATTGAAATTATATCTACAATAACTTGGATTAGCTGGACTTTTGTGTGACCTGAATATGAATGAACTCTGTTAACATTTCAAAACTTCCATCTACTCAGGAACCTTAGATCAATAGTCTAATAACATTCACAATACTTAGAGAACATGGTATTCCCTGTGGGATTTGACACCCAACCCAATTAAGTTCTATATTTGACAACGACCGCTTACTGTCTCATAAGAGGTTTAATTTGGGCATATCAGATATCTACTGACTGTTGTAGTCTTTAGTACATTATAAACTAAAGGGAGATTTATTTGATACTATACAGGTGGATTAAGTTGCTACTGACCTGTGATGTAATTATTCTATAGCTTACAGGCAATGTAAATATGGTAGCGAATGCCTAGAGATGGAAGGGAATAAGTATGGGTAGGTTGAACTTCATTTTAGTGTTGGAGAATTTAGTTGCTTTATACATTCAGTCCTTATCCAACTTGATAGTTCGACTTGATATTTCAGTTCCCATAAGGATTCCTTCTTACGATAAGGCTAAGTCTACCTAGTTTGAGTAGATTTGGAGTCGTCAGTTTGAGGATAGTATACTTTGTGGCATTCGTTATCAGGTGTTGAAAGGTAAGTCTAAGAGGGGTAACTTAGATTCAAAGAGCATTCTAAATTTGACAGTCATATTTTTATACCAATTGATATGAGATTTGATACACTTGCTACTTTGAAAGGATCATAGCTTCATATTCAATTCACCTTAGAAAAGTACAAATGTATAAAGATTTGAGACAACATTAGTGATGGAGTGGTATGAATACGGATGTAGCGTACTTTGTAGATTGATATTTTTGTTGTCAATAGGTGATTCAGATTTAGGGTGAGTTTTCATATTCGAAGCTGATCCTTCCTCCTTGTTTGACTTTTGGATAGTCTTTACTTTTCTGAGACTATATGTATATTTATTACAATTTAGTACCATACTTTTGATTTAGTGGCTCTTGTAACGACCTTACTAAGTCATGGTATATTATTTTACACATTTTATCCTTATCCTCAGTTTCTCAATACTATCGTTTTTATATTTTACATTACTTGGTATTCCTATTATATGTCTAAATTTTGTATTCTTTTATCTGCCCCCGTATATCCCATTACTTGTCATTCTAGGCTATGGTTTGTCTGTCCTCATAATGGTTTTAAGTAGGTGCCAACATGACTTGGGACATTAGGTCATGACAATGAGTTAGCTTTACCTCCAGGTCTTTCAGGTGTTCATCATGTATTTTAGGTGAGTATTTTAAGGAATTATCGATTTGATGGTTCCTATGGGATTTAATGTGATGTGGTACAATCTAATAAGATGTTGGCCTTAGAGTAGAAGCCTATGATATTTTGGATAGGAAGATTCACAAATTAAGGTCCAATGATGTGGCTTCTATGAAGGTGCAATAGAATCGTCATCTGATAGAAGAGGCCATTTGGGAGGCTGAATTAGATATACATAGTAGCTATCCCTAGTATTTTGAGTTTGCACGTATGTTTTATTTCTTTACAGTTGAGAATAGAAATAATTTTAGTAGAGGATGATTTAAAAACTCTCAATGTCATTTTGTATTTTTTTCTTCTTTTTACTAGTTTGACCCTCCCTGTAGCTTTAGAATGATATTTCTGACTCGCAAGGATGGTAGCATGACTTCCAAGGTGATAATATATGACTCTAGGATGTTTTTTGCTTTTAAGAGTTTGGAACTTTGGTAGGCTAAATAAAGTTAATATTTGGTGTTGGCATAGTCGAATCTAGGTGTTGATAATTACACAAGGTTTGTCGGATGTTTTATTGACTAGATGGAGGTTCAGCATAGTTGCCAAGGATTTCATCGGAATTTTGTCATTTGGATAGATTTTTAACATTACTTAAGTTTTATGATTAGAAAAATCAACATTTGATCAATAAGATCTTAGGATGGAAATTTGACAATTCAAAACGACTAATGTATGTTTTCTCATAGATTTGCTCTGTTGATTTGTGTTTTGAGAGTCCCGAGTAAGATTCTTGGATCCATTTTGAGAAATTTCTGAACTCATTATTCGATATCAAGAAGTTTCTAGTCCAACCTTCTTTATGATGGCAAAAAGGTCCATTGCATTTGTGAAGATGGACTAATTTTCCTTTTTGATTGCAAAACCCCCATTGTGTTCCCAAAGAATGACCGAATTGTCCCTCACGATCATGAGATGCCTATCACATTAGCAAAGGGTAAGGATGGAAGCAAAGGGTAAACACGGGTCTGGTCAGGATTCGCTCATAATAGTTGCAAATTTAGTATCACATTTGCAAACATCTAGGTTAAGTTGGAATCATGAACTCAACTAAGGTTTTGTGATCATGATGAAGGATTTATCTAGTATAATTGTAAATCTGCAGTTTTTCACTTAGACTTCTAAATTTGATTTTTGAAGTTTTAGAGCGAGTTACAGGACCTATATCCCATCACGAATGGCATCCACACTAACCTTTTGGTGGAAGAACCATCTAACCCCAAAACTCAACACCAATGCTTAACTAATTTCAAGTATGAAATGAGCAATTCTCTTATCAACTAAGAATTCGAATAGCTCTAACAATTAAACAACGTGAATTAAATCAAATGTCTAAAATAACCTAAAAAACTAAAATTCATTGTTCCAAAACACTTAAACATGATAATCTGTAGGTGCAACTAAAACATCTAAAATAACTAAAGTGTCTATGCCCAAACTAAATGGACAAGAACATAGTGTGCGAGATTTAAGGTTGCTTGGAAAATGAAGCTCACCCTTGAGTCAAATGTGGTCACTAGCTACTACTGAGGTCTTGTTGGATCCATTGGAGTATGCTCTATACTTAACAAAAATAAGAGTACAGATAGAATTATTAAAAATCACTATGTACTAGTAGCGTCATCGGCCAACTCAAATTAATAAATATAAACATATAACGAACAATTTGTAAACAAGTACAATCGTGTAACACATAGAATTTATACCTTCACTTAGTTTTTTATCAACAACAACCAAGCCAAAAAGCATACAACAAGTTCAAACGTCCAACTAAGTCAATATTATGACCCATAATAGTTAAGTTAGCTCAACCTAGCAACAATTACCTTTTCATTAAACTTTGACAAATAATTACTCAATTCAAGTATATCAATAGCCCAAACTACTCGTGGATCCAAGTAACAACAACATTATAAATTATTTCACTCATGGAACCCAACACAACAACCATAATATAACCCAATCCACTTATGGAACTATCAAACTCACCAATAATGTGCACACACATGCTATGAGTCTTATAAATTACCTGTAGCCATTACCTACAAGGGATAATCTCATTCCATTTACCAAATAACCTAGGCAACTATTATCTGCCAACTTTATCACAAACCACGTATTTTACCACGCTAATTCCTATGTCCTCGACCGTATAATTCATAACCCAATTTACAGGTCATGAAGGCACCTAGTAAATCCTGCCAGTAGGTAAGCCAATACCATAACCCGAAGCTAACACAATGAGTTAATTCAATACAAAATGCCCTCTTTGGAAAAATTCAATAAACATAAGTTAAAATATAAATATAGTGTTCTGAAATAGATAAGGTATCATTATAAGATACCAATCTCAGGACCTGGTAGAGCCAATATAAGAGTAACTAATGTCAATAATACAACACAAGGGACTTTTTGGACATAGTCAATACGTTTGTCTCGAATAGTAAAGACTGAATGTAAAAGATAGAGGGAAAATGGGTAAGTCAAACTCCATGAGCTCACCCTATCTCCAGAAGTCAATCATAGGACAAGCAATGGTCAATGGCAATATCTACTACTCGGATTTGCACCAATAAGGTTCAGAATTGTAGTCAGAGTACCAAAATAATGGGTACTCCGTAGGCATCATTGGCTGACTAAGCTGAGTTATGATAGAAATATGATATAATGCAAGATAATCATATGTAAGTCAAGGTACAAAATCTAACCTGAATCATCTCCATCATCACAATATATAATAAGTAATTAAACCAAAACAATAGTATAACATAGGGCATCAACACATGCCAACACTATTGTGCACAAGTAATAGAAAATTCAGAACCACAATGCATCTTAAAGTATAACCATAAGCAAACACAATTACAAAGTTTGCTCCCATTCGCAACCTAGTGCATAAAGTAAATAACCCATCACTACATCCCATACTATCGGAGAGTACATCCAATATTGATATAAAGGCATCTAACCAACAACATATGCAACATTATCTTTAACCAACAACATTTCAACAAATATCATCAATAGGTCATTAGCCGCTTTTTATTTGCCAAACAAGGAACATTAACTCGTCTGTTAGATTCCTAGACATCATATAATTATAGACATTTTTTAGATAACTATTCATCAAAGAGCCATTTCCATGGCCAACATTCCTTAACCAATAATTATTCATCACTAACATTACTCACTAAGTGAATCCTCACTTTACAACTAGTTCCCCCCTTACCAACTAGCATTGATTAATCATGTAAACAATATCCATCACTAATCCTTAGTTATCATTAATTATTAACTACACCACTTTATATGCATTTAACACTAGTGGGATACAATCGGTATCCAAATGTTAACGATCTACCCATATTATATATAAACAAGTGTATATACATATGATTATAAAATTTGCCATAAATAGGGCTAGCCTGACTCAAACCAAAAGATGTACGCATAGGCGCATCAATAATCATCCCTCGACCTTGCCTGTTATGTCATAATGATAATCCTCCGGCCTTGATAGACATCAATATCATCATCACAACCTTCTCCGGACTTGTCGAGTATCAATATCATCACAATAGGAAACTTAATATGACTAATAAAGAACAAGCCCCACATAGGCTAAAGTAAATGACAAGCCCTACAGGGCTAAAGTATAGTACAAGCCCCACGAGGGCTAAAGAAAAGAACATAAAAAGAGAAGAAAGAAGAGAATCCCTCCATATTTCCTCATTCACCATCAATGTGACATTATCAACAAGTGTATATATATAGTTAACATTACTATTATAAGATATAAGCCTCTGATCTAGTACTTTAGAACATGAGCACAACCATAAGCATTATCACGAGTAATAGCCTACAAGTAACCTATTCATTGGCCCACCATTAGCATAACGAAAGTTTATTTTTAACTTTAGTAATAGCAAATCTATGGATTTATTTATAACATGGTCATGGGATCCTTTAATAGCATAAGCAATAGCTCATTATGGCATCATCAATAATTGTAGTCAATTAGGACATAAACATTTGTTCTAATAACATAACCATAGTTTACTTCAATGGTTAGCCTACATGCTTTCAATGGGGAATTTTATAGTCATTTAGTAAGCATCTAAAGTCTTCAATAGGAATGCATCTATCCAAACTTAAGGTGGGTAAAGAACCTCCTTCTAATTCCCCAAATATATTCTAAGTCTAACTTTTACTCGAGACTAGGCTAAGGTATCAAGATCAATTCCTAGATGTACAGCAAGCCACCAATAGTCCTAAGGTAAAGGTATTTCCAAAAACCATACCTAACTCAGCCATAGTAACTAAGGAACTTGCATTAATATAATCAACTAGGGTCAACTTACCCACAACATGAGTGGTAAGGTCACTCCCATCTAGCTAAGGTAACTAGAGCATCCTCATGCTATCTATGAGACATGAAGTTAAATTCACCAAGATTCAAGTCTACAAGCAAACATATGAATCTATGTGTTCAAGAGCCCTTAATAATTCAACTAAACCCAAGTATTACCATTCAACATTCCAACACCTAAAACCCATCCCAATCTAACAAGATATTGTAATTATACTATAACATAGCTCAATCTGACAAGGAATAAGCCTAACCTACCTTAAATCCAAAGAAATCTCACGAACCTCTAAGATATCGCTTATCCCTTATCAGAAGCTTCTTCAAGGTGCCAAGATATCTAGAAACATTACCTACACATTATAACAAGAACATTGATACCCATATTACACCATTGTGCTTCGGTCCAATAATGACACCAAAACCCCCAGGTGGGTCACACTTACGAAAAATACATTTTTAAGGTCAACTCAATATTCATATACCATCAAGGAAATATAGCCCTTAAAAAATAGGTCAAGAATAAGCTTATTTGGAGCTAAATCAAGACCCCAAGATATTTGGCGTTTTGGTCAAGAATTCAATAAATTCAAGCATGAAATGGTAGGACTCATACCTTCAATTTGATGTTAATCATGAAACTATATGTTAACTAAGCTCCCAAGACTCAATTTGAGTTTAGCAGGCTATTCTAGGGTTTTTTGGTCTCAAGAAAGAGAGAGAAAATATCCCAAAGATGGCCAAAAAAGCCTTTAAATACCCATCTTAGGAAAAGGTATGCCTCTATCACGCACCATGGACTGTGATCGCCATTGTGAATCGCCATGTGTCCTGACGCGATCACCATTTCGTGATCATGATGATCCTTGCACGATCTACATTACACCAAAAACTTGTAAATTATCCAAGTTTCCAATGATGCCTTGAGATTCATTTAGAATTCGATATATGTAACCATACTAAATTCAATGTTTTGGAAGTGTTGGAAAAATCTTAATTTCCGTTCAAGGTCATTTTGACCAAATGTGGGCCTTATACCCAAACATCTAATTTTTTAACTTTCCGACCAATAGGTCAAAATGAGCTCGGGGTGCATTGGGACCCGAACCAAAGGTCTACCTAGCCTAAAATTAACATTCTGGACCCGATGGCGTAGGTAAAATTTGGATCCAAGATTGTTTTACTAAAGTTTATGACTAGTGGAAATTTGGAGCCAACTAAGGCTTGTAAATAAGGAATTGACTCTAACAACCAAACGAACTGCCTGGTAACTGAGTTGTCAGTTCTAGAAAGTCATAAATGACTCAGGGTAGGTGCAAAAAGGGTTTAATGGTAAAAATTGAAATATAGACAAATAACCGAAAGGGTCATTACTGTACACTTCTTGAGTTCCACTTATTTATTTGACAATGACCTTTAACATATCATCTTATCAAACCATGTCACAAAATGTACAATGTCATAAGATAACACAACCACACTCGAACTTTTAAATAAATATTTTACACAATCTAATGGTTCATAAGATTCGTCCTCTATAGTTGAGATGTGATTAGGTTTGAGGTCGTCCCTTTAAGGAATATAAAGAATAAAAAGTACAAAAACAAAAACTATAAGAAGGAAAGAAAATAAGAGATATTTATATCAAAACCTCCTTACTCAAGGGGGTAAAACCACGACCAATTACAGTAGGATTTCACCATTAATCTTTAGAAAATTGCGAGCAACCTTCAATTATAATTGAAGAATTAATCTCCTAATTTCTGCCACCTTGTAATAACTCTATTTCAATACACCCTCACAATGAATCTACTGTAAGACCTCCATAATCTACCTCTAGCTAGAAAAATGACTCATGTTTTACCAAAAACTAAACAAAAAATAATCACTAGAATCTCAAGAATGAGGCATGAATTTACAATTGTAAAACCAAAACAAAAACTCAATCAACCCAGAAGAAAAACTTATATTACTATGAGAAAGACTTTTTTTAACTGTTCATTATTGTAATATCAACTGAGGTGGGCCTTTGCTTGAGAGAATACCATTTAGAATTTGCAAAATATTAACCTTATCTCCTAAAAAATGACAAATATATATATATATATATATATGAGCTTTTGATAAGAAGCATCCTCATTGGTTGATGCTGAAAAGAACCACTAAAAATTTGTGCCACTAATATGCTTACACTGTCTAATATTACTGGAGTGTTAGTGCATAAAACAAAGTGTGTACAATTGAAAAATTGCATATAGGGAGACTAGTTAACATAACAGGTCTTACTGCTAGGTCGTTCAATTATAAAAACATCACTATCAATCAAACAGGCATAGACCAGGTCCAATAATGATGTTTGTCAATCATCAAAACTACCATTCTAATAATTTCCCCATTTTAAACTATACCAAACATGGATTCCTATAGCAATAATTCATATATTAGTTCCCCCTATCACCAGCATTACCTAATCAATCTAATAAGGCTAAAACTATCTTTTCTTGTTCTTCCAATTCCTTTTTCACCAATCACCAGAAAACACCACCACAGCACCATTTCCCTATTTTAAATTATTCAATATAATATTTTTCTCCTTTTTACATTATTAAAAGGGTTAAACAGTAATACAAAGCAAGGTCTAAGATGTGACAGCCCAAGAAGTGTTAGCAAACATATATGAGGAAAACTTAGTGGGAAACAAAGATAAGCTGATTAAAATACACAAATACATAGTTATATCCATGTCTTGCAAAATGAAAATCTAACTACAAAATACATAGTGCAAAAGTCAAAACCAGACAGAAACAAATAAGAGGTGGGGAAGAAAAAGGATTGATTGGATATGAATTGATCAATACATCTCAGAGTAGAACAATTTTTATCAATAATTTCCAGAGTCAATTCAACAACCTTTTTCTTTATCTCAACATTATCAGTTACTGGTTGATTATTTTAGGCTTTAAGAGTTGTTGAAGAATCTGAAGTTGTACAGGTTCCTTAGAAGCCTAAAGAAGTTGAACCTTAAGAACTGTAATTTTAGAGTCCTTTTTTAGCCACTAAAGAAGTCAATTTTTCTAACTCTAATAGGTGATTTTCTCTTGAGTATCGATCAAACATGATACAATAGAGTTTTGGCCCAGACCTTTTTTTTCAATACACTCGCACTCCTCTAGAGTATTAAGGGAAAAAGTTTGTTCCTTGGCTGAGTAATTCATGAATAAGGATTCAACTCAAAAGAGTCAAACACCCTTGAGAGCAAAAAGTCACATCTCAATCCATGTTTTGGATCATTCATATCATATGCCTTAACAGTATTGACATGAGCCAAACTAGGGCCTTGTCGTAATGGGCATCCCAAGTCCAATCAGGATAGGGGACCACCCTCATTACCCAACCCAACCTTTAAACACGTGCCATGAGTCGGATGAATTTCAAACATATAACAAGATAGCGTTTATTACAATTCTAGACTCTGGGATAGGTCTATGACCATGACCAACCCAAATAAGGCCAACCATCCATTATTAACCCAATATCCAAAAATAAAATAAAACCATAAACCAATCAATAAATCCAATACCAAATGAGTTCCAATATAAATATATAAAATCTAAAACATAATAGGATGGGACAATCATAAATATAGTCAAACGGTATCATCCCCAATACTAATGTCAATACTAAGGCTGACACCACTACGGACACCACCCATACCAACCCATAGTAGTTCCACAAAGCCTCTAACCAAAAGTAAAACAATATATGAATGGGATATTCCCCCAACCATATAAAAACCAATGTCTATGAAATAACCAAAGTATGTAAAGGCATCAATGACATGAAATGGATCCTTAAAAAATATAGAAGTTCACCACTTTAATCCAACCGAGGTAATCCTAAATTTGATCACTAAGTAAGAGAAGTAGAATGCTCGGTTCCTGCATCGTGTGGGGACATAGCCGCTTGAAGACGGGCTAGCAGGTGAAAGCTAGCATGTACTCCGAATAAGTATAAAATAATGCAAACCTTAAAACCAAGTAAACCATCCATATGCACTCACAACCATACATATATTTATAACTATACTGGAAAGGAAACTGGGTTTAGCATGCGTTTAAATCCATTAACCTGGGCATGTGTAGCTTAACTGTCCTAGAACTACCCACAGGCCATATGGGTCTAGTGTAACCCCCTAAACGGGTCCCGATGCATGTAGTCGTATGAATCGAAGATACCATAAAAGTAGGGGATTCTCGTGTATTCTTTCTCTCCATGATACATATGTACAAGTGTACTTAGGGGATTCTTGTGTACCATTTAAGTATCATATATGGTCGCCATGAACAATCATCATATCGACAAGTAAGAGTTTCCAGTGTCCATCCATTGGACTCACACCTTCACGGTTAGCTATCACACCGTGCCATTATTTCTTAATTAATACCATTACCACACAACCAAACCATCATTCCATTTATTATTTACCAAAGCTATAAGTTGTGGTATCATCATACCGACTATAGCTTTTAAGCAATTTCCTTACCCAACTATTTATAGAAGAAGGGATTCCCATGTACCCATAGATTATATTATTAATTTTACTTAGAGAAATCCCATGTACCCTGCAAGTAATCATTATTATTCTTTCTTGGGGGATTCACTTGTACCCCAAAAGGATTTTAACTAGACCAACCATAACCACCAAGAACTTACCATTTAACCATTCCAAACCATTTAAATAATTTAGGGTTCCATTACAAAGTTATACCATGCATAGTTCAATGAAAGTCCAACAATTTAATCTAAACATTCTCATAGGCATTTTATCAAACATGTTGGGGAATAACGTTTCCAAAGCCAAAACCATGTACAAATTGACCATTCCCATGCAACCGAATGTTCAACAACCATTATAATATGAAAACCATAAGTAAAAGACATGGGAAAACCATAACCAACCATTGTAACCAAAATCGAAATATATATTTGAAAACCCAAAACCATACAACATTTGTGCTATGAAAATAATTCATAAAACATGCATTTAGTTGTAACTAACAATGAGAAAAGAGTAATATGACTTAGATTATGAAGATGACGCAGAGTGGTACCCTACCATACGAGTGGTACCCACTACTCGTGCCGTAGGCCTCCCCTTGGACCGCAACACTGTCCAACATATGACCACCCAAGCCAAACTGTAGCCAACCATACGATTAGTACCGTGAAATCATACCCTAGGTAGAATCTTGAGGGGTTGAACACTTTCTAACATACGAATTGGACTATACAACTCGTACCCTATCCTCACGACTCATAGATCCAAGTTAAGTTACCAAAATTTCAAATTAAATGAAGCAAAACTGAAACCAACAATCAGTCACCAACCATACAACTCGTACCCACCTAGTTATACCCATTCCAAAAACTAAACAACCCAACATCACCCAATACTAGACAACATACGACATGGTCGCTTAACTCGTACCCTATCATATGACTAGTACCCTAAATTATATGTCAAGAAAACAAAAACCAAAAAATTTTCTAACGGTCAAAACCCAGGGTATTTCAGTCTTACCCATTAGGATCATTCATCCTTAAATGACGAACAAGGTAGTACAAACACGAGTTACACCCAAACATAAACATTCCAACCTTTAACTAATTTAGAAAACAAAGATGTGATTAAGAAAACATTACCTTCCGTACGAATATCCAGAGCAAAGAATAAATATGGATACTTGGACTTTATTTCCTCTTCCGCTTCCCAAGTATTTTCTTCCATCTTTGGGTTCCTCCATAAAACCTTAACCAAAGCTACATCCATTGTCCGCAACTGATGAATCTATCAATCTAAGATCTTAACAGGGATCTGTTCATAAGGTAGAGAATCTAAGATACCCAAGCCACCTAAAGAAACAACCAATAAAAAAACACCTATACACTTCCTCAACATAAAGACATGGAGTACCAGATTTACGGAGCTCAAACTAGAAGGCAACACCAATTCATACACAATATTACCAACCCTTATTAAGACCTCAGAATGACCAACATATCAGGGACTGAGCTTCCCCCTTTTCCTAAACTACATTACTCCCTTCATGGGAGATACCTTTAAAAACACCTTATCCCCAACCTCAAACTCAAGTCCCTACGCCTTATATCTGCATAAGACTTTTGGTAATTTGGGAAGCCTTAAGCCTATCTCAAATCCACTATACCTTTTCCATAGCCTAATAAACCATCAACATCAGGAACATATAACCTTCCTTGGTACTATAAGGTACCATTACCACTAATCTCAAATACTATTACCTTTTTTCTACATATATCACCCTTGATTTTCTTCAAGATAGGATCTAGCATTTTTTTCTCCTTGATCCCTACACCAAGAGATAACCGAACCACTTCCTATAGCAACGCTCTACTATTCTCAGAGTCCGAAAGGTGATTACAGAGATTAGCCAATTAGTGAATATCCTTTACCAACTCCTGCCTCTCCTTATCCATATGAGCTAAACTCCCTATATACAATCTTTATAGAGCATCAATAATAATATTAGCTTGCATAGATGGTAGTAAAGACTCGTCATAGTCCTTGAGAAGCTCAAGCCATCTCGTTTGCCTGAGATTGAGCTTTTTATGAGTGAATACATACTGTAGACTCTTTTGATTGAAAAAAAATATCCATGGGAACTTTATACAAATAGTGACACCATATTTTCAATACAAACACAACAACTAATAATTCCAGATCATGAGTTGGATAATTTCTCTCATGCACTTTTAACTGCCTAGAAGCATATGCTATCATCTTTCCATGTTGTATCAAAACATAGCTTAGTCCTACTCGAGATGTATTACAGTAAACCACAAACCCTTCATTGCCTTCAGGCAAGGTCAAAATCAGAGTCAAAGTTAGCTTGTTCTTTAGCATCTCAAAATTACCCTAATAAGCATCCGGTTATGAGAACTTTACCTTCTTCCGAGTCAATTTACTCAATAGGGAACCTATCATTAAAAAACTCTCGACAAACCCCCTATAATACCGGGTTGAACCTAAGAAGTTCTGAATGTTGGTTGGAGTTACGGTTCTAGGCCACTTCTTAACCATCACCACCTATTGTGGATCTACTATAATCCCCCCACTACAAATAATATGACCCAAAATAGTGGTAGTGCTCACCAAGAATTAACATTTCAAGAATTTAACATACAGCTGATGCTCTTTCAGGGTCTGCAATACCTCACGGAGGAGATTGGCATAATCCACGTCACTCTTAGAGTACACTAGAATGTCATCAATGAAGACAATGACAAAATGATACAAAAATTGATGGAATACCCTATTCATCAAATCATTAAATACCACCTGGGCATTAGTCATACTGAATGACATAACCAAGAACTCAAAGTGCCTATACCAGGTACAGAAAGTTGTCTTAGGGATATCCGCCTCCCTAATCTTAAGATTATGATACCCAGATCAAAGATTTATCTTTGTAAAGAATTTGGCACCTTGAAACTGATCAAACAAGTCATCTATCATTGGAAGAAAAAACTTGTTCTTAATCGTCACTTTATTCAACTATCGATAGTTAATACACATTTGTAGGGAACCATCTTTTTTATGCACGAATAACACTGGTGCACCCCACAGGGACAAACTAAGATGGATGAAACCCTTATCTAAAAGAACCTTAAGTTTTCCCTTGAGATCCCTCAACTTAGCGGGAGCCATTCTATAAAGAGAATAGATATTAGATAAGTGTCTGAAATCAAATCAATCCCAAAGTCAATCTCCCTATTCGGAAGAACACCTGGAAGAAAATCCAAAAAGACCTCAGGAAACTTATTCACTACCAAAACTGAATGCAAAGGACCTTCCAAGTTACAGTCTTTAACCCCGACAAACTGATTGAGACACCCTTTGGAGATTAAACTCTGATCTCTAAGATATGTTAACAACTTCCCCTTAGGATCTAGGGAGCCACCCTCCCATATAATAATCGGTTCACCAGGGAATATAAAGATAACCTTATGGGTTTGACAATCTAAGGACACGTAGCACGAGTGTAACCAATCCATCCCTAGAATGACATCAAAATCCACCATATCTAGTTCAAACAAATCCTCCAAAGTATCTTTACTACCAAAAATAACATACACCCCCTATAGACTCTTTTAGAAACCATAGAGTCACCAATCAGGGTAGAAATAGAAAAAAGATCTGAAATAACTTCGGGATCAAAATGAAAATACAAAACATAAATGGGGTGACATAAGTAAGAGTGAACCCCAGATAAAGTAAATAATACAGTCATGAGAAAAGAGTTGTAACGTACCAATTATGACATCAGCCGATGCCTTAGAATTATGTCGAGACGCAAGAGCATATATCCTATTCTAGCCTGTGCTAGTACCAAAACCAGAAATAAATACAGAAGTGGCACCCCTGGGTGTAGGATCAGATGATAGACACCCAGAACCTTATTTTCTCCCATATAAACCTTACCAACTACACAATTTCTAAGCATATGGTATGGCTAACCACATTTAAAACACCTGTCCCACTCCTATCATAGAAGCCCTGATGTAACTCACCACAATTGCTACAAAGAAGACATTATGAGGTTGAATGAGCCCCACTAGCTTGAGATTAAGCACCTTATGCCCTTAAGTTATCCCCACCCTATTGACGCCTATCATACGATTGCTTTAGGTAAGGAGCACTAGCTGTGGAGAAAGACTACAACTCCCTCACTTTTTCTTTGGCCACATACTACCATCCTAGTCCCTTTTTTATTATCCACCCTGCTCAGAGAACCTAAACTTCTTACCCTATCTTTCCCCTATCTCAGCCTATTTTTTTTTCTCCACTTATTGCATATGAACTACTAACCTAGAGATATCCATGTCCTTGATCAGCAATACAGTCTTGCTTTCAAGGATAAACTCACGAGACAGTCCTGAAGTGAACTTTCTCATCTCAACCCTCATGTCAGACACCAATTCTGGAGCATACCTAGACAAGTGGGGAAATTTCAGATTAAAAAATTCCTCTGCTTTAGGTTCCCTTAACTCCTAAGGAAAAAAGTGATCTAGAAAAGCATTAGAGAAAGTCTCCCACAGAGATGACTCTTCAATATCACCCCTTTCATGATCAAATTCCTCGTACCATTGGTACGCCAAATTCTTTAGCTGATAGGAAACAAAATTTACTCCTTGGAAATTCGTGGCCTGCATGACCATGAAGATCATTTCCACTTCATATGGCCAACCTTTGTGGCCTCAGAAGATGTAATACCAGATATGCCATGAGAAACTGCCAACTAAGCAATTATATTAATGGACTAACAAAACTCTGCATTCATCATATCTGCCTTGGAAGTCTAAATGGAACCAATAGAACTCTATAGAAATTAAGTACTATACCCCTAGACTAATAATAAGGCTAACTCCACTGACGACACTACCCATATCGACCCATAGTAGTTTAACAAAGCTTCTAACCAAAAGTAAAACAAGATCCAAATGCTACATTCCCCCAACAATAGCCAAAACCAATTTCTATGAAATAACCAAAGTATGTAAAAACGTCTATGACATGAAATGGAGCCTTCAAAAATATGGAAGCTTACCACATCAATCCTACCGAGCTAATACCGAATTCGATCATTAAGAAAAAGAAGAAGAATGGATGGTTTCTGCATCACATAGGGATACAGTCGCCTGAAGATAGATTAGTGTGTGAACACTAGCATGCACTCAGGATAAGGATAAAATAATGCCAACCATTAAAACCAATTAAATCAACCATGTGCATTTACAACCATACATATATACATAACCATACTGGGAAAAAGAATTGGGTTTAGCATGCCTTTAAAATCATTAACTTAGGTATGTATAGCTTAATCATCCTATAACCATCCAAGGGCTATATCGGTCCAGTGTAACCCCCTGAATAGGCCTCGATACGTGTAGCCACATAAATTGAAGATACCATAGGAGTAGGGGATTCATGAGTACCCTTCATTCTCCATGATACATATCTATAAGTGTACTTATGGGATTCCTGTATACCCCATAAGTATCATATATAGTCTCCATGACCAATCCTTATGTCAACAAATATAAGTTTCAAGTGTTAATCCATTGGACTCACACCTTTACGATTATTCCCCAATTAAAACACTTTACCATACACCCAAACTATCGTTTAATTTGTTATTAACCAAGGCTATATGTAGTGGTATCTTCATACCAACTATATCTTACAAGTAATATCCTTAGACAACCTTTTATAGATGAAGGGATTCCCATGTACCTGTAGATTTACATTATTAAGTTTACGTAGGGGAATCCCATGTACCCCAAAGTGATCATTATTATTCTTGCTTGAGGGATTCACTTGTACCCCACAAGGCTTTCGATTAGACCAACCATAACCTCCAATGCCTTACAGTTTAATCATTACAAACCATTTAAACTATTTATACCATTTAGGTTTCCATTACAAAGTTATACCATGCATAGTTTAATGAAAGTCCAACAATTTAACCAAAAACATTCTCATAGGCATTTTATCAAACATATTGGGGGCATAGTGTTTCCAAATTCAAAACTATGTACCAATTGGCCATTCCCATTTAACCAAATATTCAACCACAATCATAATATGAAAACCTTAAGTAAAATACATGGGAAATCCATAAACAACCATTATAATAAAATCCCCAAACATATATTTGAAAACTCAAAAGAAAACAATATTTATGCCATGTAAACAATTCATAAAACATATCTTTAGATTGAACTAAAAATGAGTGAGGACTAACATGCCTTAGATTATGAAGATAAAGGAGAGAAACCACCCTTGTAAGCCCAAAATTAATATATTGATGAAACTCTAGCCTTTCTTGACCCATAAGACTTGAGAGAATTTGAGATTGTTTTAAAAGAGGTTGAGTGATTTCCAATCGAAAATATAATATCCCAAAAGTTTTATAAGTCATGGGGCCTTAAGAGGTTAAGAGGGAAAATATCCAAATTACCCCTAACTTAAACGACTTAAAATTCCGCAAATACTGCGACGATTCATACCAATCGTACCCTACCATATGAGTGATACCCTCCACTCATTTTGTAGGTTTCCACTTTGGACCCCAACACTATCAAATATATGACCACCCAAGCCAAACCTTACCCAACCATACGATTAGTATCGTGAAATCATACCCTAGGCAGAATCATGAGGTGTTCAACACTATCTAACATAAGAGTTGGACTATATGACTTGTACCTTATCCTCATGATTCATGGTGAGCCACTTGTAGTAAGATCTAAGTTCAGTTACTAAGTTTCAGATTAAGTTAAGTAAAAGCCAAACCAATGACCTATGACCAACTATACGACTCGTACCCACCTAATCGTACACATTCCAAAAAATCAACCACCAAACTACACCTAACACTAGACAACATACGACTGGGTCACCTGACTTGTACCTTTTCATACGACTAGTAACCCTAGTCGTATGAAGTCTAGAAGCTAAAAATTAAGAAATTTTTTAAGAGTCAATACCTAGGGTGTTTCAAATATGCTCAATCATTGACATTGGAAGATTGATTAGGGCACAAGAGTTAAGAGCCCCCATAAAGAATTGGTCGAAAAGTAAGGCCATGCTTCTAGGATAGAAATTAAGGCAATAGTTCTTTCTTCTATTCTAGGAAGTAGGAATATTTTTACCAATTCATATAATAACTAGTATTCTGGCTTTATTTATTTTTTCTGCATTCTCTCACCACAAGGAATCCTCTTCAATCTTGCAATTTTGTTAAAAACTCCACTGATGCAAAATTCTCCATAATTGTATCAATCCCAACCATGGGCACTTTTAGCATTGGTTTTAAAATTGATTTGGTGAGCACAAACATCTCCTATTCACTGTTGCAGCAAGGCTATCCTCCTTTTTAGTGATGAAGATATAAGCATAGTAGTTCTTTCTCTCTTTTACCTTAGCCGTAGAAACCAAAGACTCAATTCCAAATTCATCAAATATTGCATGATAAAAAATACGACCATATAGAACCTTTTAATTTCAAAGTTTCTCACTTTTCTCTTCCAACTAAGGACCTTCAGAAGGATGTTGAACACCTTTATTATATTTTTGATTTTGATGCACTGCCTCAGTTATTTTAGCTCTTTTCCTATTTGGAGTCTCCTTAGAGGGAGTTTTTTAAAAGACACTTTATATATATAGTTTCCCTTTCTTGGATCCTTTTTATTGAATAGTGTTGCTCCTCTTTGGTTTTTTTCTAGGAGTTACTAACTCTTCTTCAGTCGGTCACCTTCTTCTTCCAATTCTACTACTTTGGTAGTAGAGATTTTCTTTTCAACAAAACACTTTTACCTTTCTTCTTTTGTCAATATATTTCTGATTCTGCAACATAACATCCTCTATGACTTTATGAATAGTGTACAAAGTAGTGTAAATAGGTACCCACTTAGGGTCTCTATCAAAACAAATACAGGATCATTTTCTCTTAAATGCGACAACAAAATACATGATTTCCTTATCCTCTTCTTCATCAAATACATTAAGGAGAGTAGGAGAATACATATTTTCTCTAATATCAGATAGAGTGGACTCAATACAAGAAGGGTTCTCCTTTTTTTTAGTTAGGACCATAGCAGTGGCAAACTCTCCCACTACTTAGCAATTCTGAAAAGGAATATCACTAATGCCAAAACCAACTACAACTCCTTCAGATAATTCTTTCTCTAGACGAATTTTAACTTCGGTTGTAAAAATATTCAACAGACCTGATGACTCAAAATGTTCTAACACTTAAGTTGTAGCTATAATGGAATCAATATTTTCAAGAGCATCCTCATTCGTAGATATTTTGGAGTTCGATTTCAGACTTGTAGCTTTAGCTCCCTGTTCCTCATTTAAAGCCTCTACCTTATTTCTAGATATTACTTTACACCCTTATTTTAAGGAGTCAAATAGAGTTGCTTCATCTTCATGTGAGGAAATTATAACATCACCTTCTTTAGACATGAATGATTTAGTTAATTTGGATAATATGATTCAATTTTTTTATTTTCAATAGGTAATAAAATTTTTGGAGTTAGGGTTTTATTTGAAGAGACAACCGATAACATGAAGATAAAGGAGATTACAAATATTATAGTAGTGATCTCTTGATCAAATTATATTTTTAAGAGATGATAACAAAAGGAATGACTTGAAGACCTAAAGCAAAGATCATAATATGATGGAGAATTATTTTATTGTGAGAACTGTTGTCAGATAATTTAAGAGAGTAAGCAAATAATAGAGTGTGAATCATTAGGTAGGATGCACTTTTTTAAAGTGGATGATGCCGTTTTACGTGAAAATATAAAAGGAAAACACGTTTTCATGAGAACTGGGAAGACCAATATGACCTATCACACGTGTAAAGTTCAATATTCAACAAGTAAGACAAAAATACAAACTTTTGTGAAAGACCAGGTCTCTCATTGTTTTTCTTGTCCAATCATAACATCAAGAAGCATTCACCTTATTTTGATCTTAGTTATTTTTCCCACATATGTGAACCTAAAGAGGAATAGATTGAATTTAAAACTAATGAGATGTTACTTCATATACCTATCTTTTTTTTCATAGCCAAAACAAGGCAAAAAAATTTGTGCAATTTTCATCATACAACCTCTGTCTTTGAATAAGAATTTTATCTGAGAGCTTTAGTAAGCTTCCATTGAAAGTCAAACTATTTCTCAATCTAATCCTTCCAATGAACACACTAAAATCTTACAAATCCTTGAGTGAGAGGACATCTGTAGTTCTATCATTCATATGCTTTGAGAAGACATAGTCCATGAGCCATAATTTGATCTTATTGACTGCTCCCTCTGACTCCTACTTGCATACATATTCATTACTAAGCTTAGTAACCTACCTAAATTTGTGTAAGATTTCCCTGCAGGTAGAATTAATTTTATTCTAGAGAGTAGGTACCTTGGAGCTTATAGTGACTTGAGGAAGCTTCAAATTCACTCTTTGTTCTTTGATAAGGCCTTGAAATCTTTCTTTATAATGATTATTGTTCCTAGAATGAGTGCATAATAATTTACTGAATTAAATACATACTTATTTGAAGATTGGAGGAATTATAGTCATTCTCAAAACCAATTCCATCTGTGAAGTTGGACCTCATACTACTAAACGTAGTAAGAATCTTTGATGACGAGGTCAATAAAGAAATTTCAATAGCTCATTCTTAGTACTCTTCAGGTTCTATTCTAGCTCATTATTACATTCACAAGAGGCACCAAAGTCTATATTAACCTTTTCATCATTTCTTGAAGTCTTCTAAAAGACTTAGTTGCCACTACTTTTCCTAATATCATCTTAAGTTTATCACTCAAAATTTTATTTTCATCTTTAATCTTGAAAATTTCTAATTGCAGCTCAGAATTCCTTGTGGACAAAGTTATATTCTCTATTTCAAAATTATTTAGTTCATTGGCAAAAGATTTCTTTTCTCTAGAATGGTTATGAATAGTATCGATCAAGAGATTAGCTAAAGATATTAAATCCTTCTTCGAGTAGTTCCCATGTTTTTTTTAATATAAAAAAAGTCACCACATCTTCTTCATCAACATATTTTTCCATGGAGCCAATAAAGGATCATATCTTGCTATTTTTTCTTTAATTGTGACCAGGGATCACTACTATAAAAGCTCTAAAAAGAGACCCACGAAAAGAGACCTCAAAAATAGGTCAAAAATAAAAGACCTCATGACGTCGCTTATCCCCTCAACTCTTTTTTTATTTTATTCTATTAAGAAACCTCATGAGGTCGGTAAATGATAAAAAAATTTCAGCAACACAATATTAGGAACATCAAAAGATAAAAAAAATGTGAAAAAAGTTAGCGCCAATATAAAATAAAGCGGGTAGTAAAATTTTATATGTTGCAACCTCATGAGGTCACTACAGTTTTAATAAATTACTATTTATTATTAAAAACTAATGTTTAGTATTAAAAAAAATTACATGTGACCATTTTATTAAGTATTAACATCAATATATATATATATATATTTACTTAATTTCTTAAATATTTATCATTGAAAATAAAATCCATAAAGGGTCCGCTCCCTCAAAAAGCCGCCTCTTTTTCAAAATCTCTCTGAAAAATGCTCTCCCTCAAATCCAATGATCTCTCTCCCAACTCTCTCATTCAAATACTATCTCCCTCAAATCCAAAGATCTCTCTCCCAACTCTCTCATTCAAAGTAAGACTGTAATTTTTTCCTTATTTATCTATAGAATAGAAACTGATAACGCTAGTGTTCATTACAATAACTATGCCTTAATCCAAGCAAGTTTAGGTCACCAATATGAATTCCCAGTGTCTAGTATATAATTTTTATAATTCATGAAAATTATTTTATGGGTTATTATTTCACTATTGTAGGTGGGTTATTAAGTAACCCTATTATGATTTGTTAATGAAGTAGATTGATTATCATCTTACTGATGCTAATCTAAGATGTTATGCAGGAGTAGAAAGTCTGTGATGTTACTCTTTAATGCAATTTTTTTTTCTGGAAGCTTTGTGATATTTTCCCAATCTCTTTGATTGTATGCGGTAATTGGGTAACTTGCTTGATCTATCTTGTCTATCATCATCTTTATTGTCCATCCTGATTAGCTTGTAAAACTAGAGTTTACATAACTACTAATTGAATAAGGCAACTTGCAATGAAATAGAGGGAACTGAACTATGTAGACTCGAAACCTTTTGGTTTAGTAGTAGCAACTCTTTGCTGAATCCACATATTTCTAGCTCTAATTTGGTTTCACATAATGCTAAGACCTGTATAACATAGTAATTGGGGTCTCACTTTTCCTTTAGAATCCTTCTTGGCATTATTGTACTTTCAAACATGCATATAGTGTTCGTGATTTGTCTTTCTTTTCTGTTCATTACTCTCACCAGTCAAGTATATGTTTTACCAACCCATTTTCCCCTATTATCTAGCAATAATACTTGCTTTGCCCAACTCTCTTCTATCTTTGATTGTCCAAGTAGAAGAAAATTGCATAAATCAGTGCCTAGAAGAATGCAGTAAAGTATATCTTCATGGTAGTAAAATTGCTTCAACTCGTGTATGGTAGTTACTTTAGGGTCTTGTGATTTGTGTAAGAAAGGCTTATATGTGCAAAATAGTATTAATTAACATGGTTTAAATGATTTGTCTGATAATTGTTAGTAATGGTAAGATACTTTATCTAAGTCTGTAATACTTCCAGGTAGTGCCGGGTTGTATCTAAATATAGTAGCCTTCGGTCCTTATTTATTTATTGTGGACCCTTGTAGTTTCAGATAAGTTTTTTGCTTACTGTTTGTGATTTGAATATTTGATTTAGTATTCTTGTACGTAATCTATAGCTTCTTTGATGAGTGGTGAGAAGAAACTTTTTTTCTTTTGATTTGTATGCTTCTAAAACTTGTGCAAATCATTAGTTTGCGATATTTGTTTTTGTGTTATTTTAACTGACCTAAAGTCCCACTTATGCAAATTCTTGATTTGTTCTAAAGTTCTCTTTCTTAATTTAGAGTTTAATAATTTTAATTATGTGATTTTGTATAGATGGATCATAGTTGGATGTACAATATGACTAATGTTGGTTGTATGTGGTTGATGCCTGAATTTATATCTGGTGTCGACGGTTTTGTGGACTATGCAATGACACTGGAACCTTTTCAACTTAATGGCTTGGTTAAATGTCCTTTTAGTAAATGTAAATGTTGGAATTATGAAAAACCTGATATTGTTAAGCTTCATCTCTATCGAAATAGGTTTAAAAAAGATTATACACTATGGGCTAGTCATGGAGAAGTTGATAATAGTTTTTTCATATCTCAATACTATGTTGCTGGTGGAAATTGTGGGGTGGTGGAACTTGATGTCAAAAATTATAAAATTCATGACATGATTCGAAATGCGTATGGGATGCATTAAGATTTTAAATCTAGTGATTGTGTTGAAGAAGATCTCGATGATGAATCGAAACCTTTCTTTGAACAGTTGGAAGCTTCTAGTCGGCCTCTATATAAGGGGAGTCCACACTCTCAATTGTCTATTACTGTTAGATTATTAAGTATCAAGTTAGATTTGAATATTCCTCAAGGGGCAATGGATGCTGTGATTGACCTTATGCATGAATTAGTTGACCTGAATCTAGAGATACCTTGTAATTTCTACAAGGCAAAGATGTTGGTGTCAAAGTTAGGATTGCTGTCGATAAGAATCGATTGTTGTAAAAACGGCTGCATGTTATACTACATGGATGACATTGAACTAGAATCTTGTAAGTATTGTCAAAGAGCTCATTTTAAAAAAGCTCCTAGTGGGAAGAAAGTTGTTGTGAAGGTGATGCATTACTTACCTCTTATACTAAGGCTAAAGAGGTTATATGTATCAAATAGGTTAGCTCCTCACATGAGACGGCATCATAAAAATAGAAGACCACCTAGAGTTATGTGTTATCTATCTGATAGAGAGGCCTGGAAGCATTTTGATAGAAAATATCCAGAGTTTATAGCCGAACCAAGGAACATTAGGTTGGGTTTATGTTCAGATGGATTCACTCCATACTCTGTTTCTGTTGCACCATATTCTTGTTGGCCTGTATATTTGACACCATATAATCTTCCACCTGAGATGTGCATGACCAGTCGTTATATATTTCTTAATTATATTATTCCTGGCCTGCGTAACCTAAAAATCTTAATTGATGTATACTTGCGACCTTTGATTGAAGAGTTGAATCAATTGTGGATTGAGGGGGTTGAAATATTTGATGTGTCGCTTAAGAAAAATTTTAATTTACAGGCTGTCTTAATGTGGACTATTAGTGATTTTCCTACTTACGAAATGTTGTCTGGGTGGATGACAGCTGGCAAGTTAGAATGTCCTTACTGTATGGAAAATACTAAATCATTCACTTTGAAACATGGCCAAAAAACTTGTTGGTTTGATTGTCACTGTCAGTTTTTGCCCATGGACCATGAGTTTAGGAATATGAAAAATGCATTTAGAAAGAATAAAATTGATCGAGACTATCCACCTCCAATCTATATGGGGGAACATGTTTGGGAGAGGGTTCGACACTATCCAAAGGTTACAGAAGAACAACCGTACAAATTTGATGGGTATGGTGTTACACATAATTGGACAAAATAGAGTATATTTTGGGAATTATCATATTGGAAGGATCATCTTCTTCGACATAATCTTGATCCTATGCATATTAAAAAAAATTACTTTGATAATTTATTCAACATAGTAATGGATGTCAATGGCAAGACAAAAGACAATGTTAAAGCTAGAATGGAATTACCAGAATATTGTTGGCGAAAAGAGTTATGGCTGCAGGAGAAATCAAATTAAAAAGACTTCAAGCCTCAGGATAGCTATTTATTTACAATGGGCCAAAAACGTAAGACATGTGAATGGGTTGAGCAACCGAAAATGACTGTTGGTCATGCTTCAAATTTAGGAAAGCGTGTTGATATGGAGCACGGAAAGTTATTTCATATGGAGAGTCATGATTGTTAAGTTTTCATGGAAACATTACTCCCCATAGCATTTAGTGGCTTGCCTGAAAGAATCTGGAAACCCATGACTGAAATTAGTTTATTTTTCAAAGACTTGTGTTCTAGCACATTGATGGAAGAGAACCTGATTCGGATGGAATGAAATATTCCTACAATTACGAATAAGCTAGAAAAGATTTTTCCACCTGGATTTTGGGATATGATGGAACATCTTCCTATGCATCTTGTGCATGAAGCTCGTCTTGGAGGTTTGGTTCAAGCTTGATGGATGTATCCATTTGAGAGGTAACTATTGTAAATCTTAATATATTCCTCTCCAATAATGTTTTTTTAAAAATTATCATAATATAATATTATATAGGACTATTGGAAATAATAAATGGAGTATCAAGCAACAACATAGAATTGAAGGCTCAATGTACGAAGCCTATATTGCTAGGGAAATGGCCAATTTTTGTTCGTATTACTTTGCAAGTGATGTTCAATGTTCAAGAAGTAGGCCCAATCATCATGACGATGGTGGTGTGGTTGCTAGAGAGCCGTTATCAATCTTTAATCAACCTGGCGAAGGTTCAAAAAATCGTACACGGAGGCATCTTAGTTCAATGGAGTTTAAGTCTGCATCAATACATGTCTTGTTGAATTGCCCTCAAGTTAAACCATTTCTTGAGTAAGTTGTTATTATTTTGCATTACATATTAAATTACAAGACAAAACGACTGACTTAATTTCCATCTTCTTTGACAGCTACTTTGTGTACTTGTATGGCAATGATAAAGTATTTGACTATTTTTCAACATGGTTTAAAGAATACATGAGTTTTGCATTTTTTCATAATGCTATAATTATTAGAAAGTCCACATTTGATTAATGCTAATTTTCTACTCTCGAATATTTTTAGGTTTATGATACAAGAAATGGTCAGTTTGACCAATTTTTGAAGGATTTATCTTGGGGACCCATTAAGGTCTATTCTATGAAAAAGTATGCAGTGAATTGCTTTAAATTCAATACCGAAGAATGGTCCAAACATAAAAAAACTAATAATATCTTGATACGAGAAAGACAATGGAAGCACAAAACACACCCCAAATAGTCCACAAATCACAAGATTCGAGGACCTATTGGAGACCAACTCTCGGATTCAACATATACAACAAGAATACGAGATACAATAGTGTATTTGAACACCAAAATATCTAAAAATGTGATGAACAAGATGAACAACAATAACAAAAGTTTCAAATTCAACGAAGGGCCCAAAATAGTCCACTACACAACACATACACGATTTGCAAGAAAGTAAAGGATAGATAGTGAAACCAAGATTATTACAAGATTAAGAACCAAGTATATTTCAACATTAACCCCTATTGAATGTAATAATCAAAACCACACTCTTACGGTGACTGCCAAGGAAATCAACTCACCTTAAGATCCACTGTTTCCAAGCAAAGAACAATATTAGCTTTTTCTATGCCCTAAACTAAGACTACGCTAAGGTGTTCTACTATCAAGAGAGAGGATATTTTTATATTTCATATATTTATCTTTCATAAACTAAAAGAGAAGACTTAAAATCACCTATTTATAGTGTATTACTCAAGAAGACAAAAAGACCACTTTTCCTTTAATGAGAGGAGCAGCCATGGTGCGTAAATACACCATGTGTAATGTCCAAAATACCCTTATTACATCCAAGCAACCTTCCACACATGGGATTTCTTTAAATCATGCTCAAAATGGGCCTTCCTTGCATATCCTTGTGCTCTTGGGGTGACAAAGTATTGAGCCTTTAGGTGTTGGCCTCCAAAGAAGCCATCAAAAGCTAAAGTGTCCATTTGACTTGTATCATCTTTCACTCCTTGCAAAATAAAAGAAAGGACAAACAAGCACAACTTCCTCATGGCATGAGGGTTAGAGTTAGCACAATAATAAATATCATCATGCCAAGGAGGGACATACTTGAAATGTAATCACGAATTCGTTGTGTTAGTCATGAAAAACTTAGAAAAAACATCACAAAGGGCATGGTTATGACAAGTATCAAGAGATAAAGAAACTACAAAGGACTCAATGGTATCCCAAAGTTCAAAAGGTAATGCTTTCAATAACTTAGGAACTATAAAACATAATTGTTTCATTACCTCTTCAAGTGACCTTATTGAAAGTGATGCCACAACACACATAGCATAGTCATTAGAACAAGTAGGCCAACCAACAAGTTTCTTACCCCTACAGATTATAAATCTAAAACTAGCATGGAGGTCATCATAGGCAAAGAGGTAGTATAGGAAAGAACCAAGTTCAAAGGTATACACGGGTGGAGACAAGGCATTTAAGAACATACCCATTATTTTCTCAAAACAAATAGGCAACTTGGTATCCTCAAGTCGGTATTCATGCAATGTAAGCACAAGTGTGTCAAGCAAGGATGCACATTTAGAAACATTACCCCAAGGAGTTAATGACACCTTTGCCCTCGGGTTTTTAAGAAGGACTACACATTTCTTACCTTAAGAGTACTCTCATCTTTCAAAAAGAGATTTCTATCCTTAGGAGGAATGTTGTCATACCATAATGGGTTACCATATCGGCTATAGCTTCCAAGGAAAGCTATAGCATCATTTTCACCACTACGTTCATTAGGAGTGCTTATATCATCTTCAAACAAGACATTTTACCTAAAGAGAGCATGATCTATCTCGCGGGTATATTTGGAACAAGTGAGTTTACTCTATAAAAGTTCATTATCAAGTTTTAAAGATGCATTAAGCACATGATTATTCCTATGACATAAACAAATATTAGAATCAAAGGGTAAGCTCACAGGTTCACTCCTATTCCTTTGATCAATATTTTTAACATCATCATACACTTAAGGTTCATTAATCATATCATATACACCCTCAAGTGGTGGGAAATTTTAATATCATAAGATAATGTATTTGTATTCAACACAATGGTTTCAATACTAGGTGGACATAAATCGATCTTGCAAAAAGAGTCAATTCAGTCATTAATAGGATCAACTAGTGTATCCACACTCAAAATATGTACAACATCATCAAGTGGAAAAGAAACAATAGACTCACATATAGGCAAGCTACAACTCACACTCAATGGGCTACTAGCCATACAATTATCATTCACATGCACAAAAGTGTAAGAGTTAGCTATTTTTCCTTGAAGTCCTTGAGTAGATTCTTCTTTGTCACGGTATGAAGGCCCTCTACAAGGTTGGGCAGAAACTTCCCTTCAGCATTGTTCGCGTTCGCTTGCCATGTTGGTACCTACATAAATGTCCTTAGAAATAAAAGGATAACCAATGTTAGCACAATTTGGTGGTAATCTTCTTACTTAACTCAACACAACCTTTCCTTTTTCCACTCTAAGATTACCACCTTGAACTCCCTTACTCCTCTCAATCTTTTGTCTCTCATAATAATTTTGATTAGAGTAGGTAACTATTTTTCTTCGTGGCTTAGGAAGCAAGTAAGTCATGAGGTGATTCCCCCATTGGTCTCTTACAACATTAGGCTAATTCTGAATGTTAGGAAATTGATGTCATGCAAACCAATCGGCACCTAAGTATACATAACCATAGAAAAAGGAAAGAATATCGCACCACACCTCCTCATGGTATTCATATCGGGAGAAGATAACTTTTATCCTCTCGGTAACCTTAAACCCGTCCAAGAAGTATGGAACAAGTAAAGGCTAGCAAACTAACCCCAAGTAGTCAACCATGGATGGAACGATGTAGTTTTTATAGTTCCTATTATTTAATACAATAAGGCATCTCGGTACCCCACAAATGGTCACCTTTCCTGAGTGTACACTCCTTCTCAGATCAACATTGTAAAATATATGAGTACCCCTCAGTTTTGGAGATACATACCCACTTCTTCTCATTGAACAACCTCCACTATAGCTAGTATAACAATTCACACTATATCGACCTTGATAAGAAGTACTACAAGGTGGAGAATATGAATCTTCACACTTCTCACGTGTACTCTCATCATAGTTCTCATAAGCTTTGCGAACAAAAGGGTTATACCTAACACCAAATCTAGGTTTGGAGTGAGAGTTGTAAGACTCCTCACATACCCCAACATTATCATAATATCCATCACGAGGCCCTACAACATCTCCAAAGTTACCATAAGCACTAGGAACTTCATTCTCATCATTTTCTCCCTTAAACCAGTAACTTTCAAATCTGCCCATGTTTCGATCATGGCTATTTTCATAGCCTCCACAATCTTCCGCAGCTTCATAGATATAAAACCCCTCACTACAATCATAGTCTCCCATATTGTAGTCACAATAATCCCTGTCTATTGAAGAAATGTTCCCCTTATATCGACTTTCAAACCTACAAAATCAACAAACAAGATTAGTAGTAAAAGCTCCTCACCAATACTCGTATTCACTCACTTTTGTGATCTTCACAATTGGAGAAATGAATATTGAAAGTTCCTTATAATTCGATAGTCAATAAGATGTCAATTCTACTTGGCGGTCGAAATGGATTCTTGTTTGATCGACTCAAGGCATAACAAACAGAATTTACTTACGAACTTGAAACAAGAAGTTACTATGAGTTAAAAACAAGAAAAGCACAAAACAAATGCCAAACATAAATGAACGAATACAAAGACTAACTAACACTCTAGTAGATGAGTACTAGTTTGCCGATTAGTATTGGAACCAATGGAATTGAAACTAAGGAACAACAAAGGAAACTATGAAATCTGAAATTTGAGCCAAAATTTGATGTGTGAATAGTAACTTGATGACATGGCAGCCACGTATTGGTTGCAGTTTCTACAATTTTTATTTTTTAAAGTCCAAGTCTTGACCAATTTTAGTTTGGATTGCTGGAATTTGTTTTAAGGAGGGAAGAATAAGTCTTGGAGCCTTTTTTTCCCTTAGCTATTGGTGCAAGTATTTAGAACTAATAATCTGGATTTATATGCTTGATGGTTATATGTGGATTTCTAGCTTCCTACTGGAAGTTTGTTGTTCTTTTGGTTAATAGGTTTTGAATTGCTTTTTTAGGAGAACTTTCTGTTGGATAGTTTAACAGAGTTCGAATGTTATGTCATTAGAGTACATCTCTTTGAAAAATTAAGTGTAAAGTTCTTGGTAGAAAAAGTTTTTTTGATAAAGTGTAAAGTTAGGAGTTTTGGTAGTTTTTAGCAATGGGGGGTATGTTAAAATTTGAGGTTCTTGGTGTATGGAAACTTTAGAACATATACAAGTTGGGAGTTTTGGTAGTTGTTAGCATGGTATGTTAAAAATAAAAACATACAGAAAAACTAAGTACAAAGTTGGGAGTTTTGGTCGTTGTTAGCATGGGGGGTATGTTAAAATTTGAGGTTCTTAGTGCATGGAAACTTTAGATTTGATATTAAAAGAAAGGAAAATGAAGATAAAGAAGAAGAACAAGTATTGTAGTTGACTTCAACAAGTGAAAGTAAAAGTGATAAACAAGTTAATTTTGAGCTTTGAAGGAAAATTCTTCTAGGCTTACCTTTTCTTAGGATATTATGTGTCTTTTTTTTAAATGGGTTGCTGGTGTAATCATTCTGAACTAGTCCATTTCTCCCATTTGATCTGTATTTAAGAGAAATAATTTCTATTTATACCACAAGAACAAAAATTTCATTAGTAAGTTATCTGCAGTAACCTAGGATTGGTAATACCTGTATGCATAGACTGCATTTAAGTGAAAATTAAAATAAGAACCATTTCCATATACTTATGGAAAAAATAAAATATTAACAAAGAAGCACGTTTTCCATAAATATGGTTACCAAAAGATCATATAAAGATATTGCATAAGTAAAACAGATCCAGGTACTCTTATTCGGTAAACTTATGTTAATATCTTCCACTAGTCTGTCTGAATTTTTAGTTCTGTGACATTATGTGACTATGAATTCACCCCTACTACCTCCTTTAGTTTTTCCCATTAAATCCATATATCCTGACAGACACATGAGAGATAAACGTTTTTTTGACAAAGTACTCCAAAAGCATTTATTACACTTGCATGAGATAAATATGTGTTTGATTCACATACTGGACTTGGAATACACTTTTTCCCTATAAAACATTATGCACCAAGTAAAAACATCACATATGATACAAATATGCAAAATCACACAAACCTTTTTATGGTAGAAGATGATAAACTGACTACAAAATATAGTAAGTCAAATACCACATAGTTAATTATGAAGATAATCTTTGCCACTCATTACTTAGAGAACTACAGGTCTTTTTTTCTATGTGTTGCTTTACTTTACTTCTTTACTTTACATGGACTAAAAGGTTTATGTATATGGGGAATTTAGTTGTAGTCCTTGAATTCTTATTTTTCTTGGTATTTATTAAAAGAAAAAAGCTGCATTTGAGCCCAAGGTTTTTCGGAAATAGACTCTTTATCTCCACGAGGTAGTGTTAAGGTCTGCCATCTGTGTACACTTTATCTTCCCTAGACACCACTTATGGGATTTCATTGTTTTTGGTGGTTCTTATTAAAAAAGATATTTTGGTTTTCTTGGTAATTATGAAAAGGGTAGTTGTTGAAGCAACAAACTAACAAACTAATAACTAGGTTGCTCAGACTTATTAGTTTGTAAGTAGCCACTTTTTTGTTGGTTTTCCTCCATTCTGTTAAAACAACAGAAATGATTAGAGATTAATGACATAGTTAGGGAGTTTTCTAGTCAGTTTATGCCTTTTGAGCTGGTACAAATACTTTTTTATTGAAAAATGAAATATAAGATGACTACCGTAATCATTATTAATAGAAATTAAAATTAAATTAATTTTGTTTGTCGGAAAAGGAACTTGGGAGGCCAATAACTCAGGTTGTGGTATTCAAGGCTACACATACAAAGAAGAAAAGAACTCCTGAAGATCCTGATGTGTGGGTTGAGCCATGAGCTCAGCTGACCTATGTAAGCTTCTATTTCTAGTAGTTATTACTTTATTTTCTAAATTTGTATTCTAATATTATTATCATTAAATTTAGAATCGATATCTGCAATGCATAGAGGATTTTCGCCAAACTATGCTAGATGATAGGTGAGACCTACCACTTAGCTAAGAGCAGAATAAGAGAATATGGTTAGATGCAGTTGGTGGCCCGAGTAGGTATGGATATGTTTATGGATTTCCCCAACAAACCTTTCAGGAATTTCATTCAGAACTAGAAGGCCTCTATAGTTTCCAGGATGATGAGTCAAGGGAGACAATTTTATCTTTGAAGCAACAAATAGCTGAGTTATCTAGCGAAGCTAAGGCCTCGCAGGCTAGGAAAAGGAAAAGAGATATACAGTGTGTAGGAATGAAGGCCCAATTTGATGCATTACTTGCTTCGAGGTGGATTCCCCCTTGTCCTGATGATGTAGTACGCCTTCCTTGACCTCCACAGTCTCTACCTAGTTCACATAGAGTATATGGTCAATACAGAGATGTGACTGAGGAACCCAGCAGTGATGAAGATGATGAGGATTACTATGTGGACAATACACTGCCGCGTTTTTAAAGTTGAATGTAATCTAGATAATCCAAACTACATACTTTATGGTGGTTTATTTGAATTTATAAGTGTTTTTGAATGCATTAAAACTTTAAAGTAGTAGGAACAATAGTATTCTTAAATAACTTATGACTTTTATGTTTTGTTCATTCAATTTCAAGGTATTTAAATTTTATTTTCATTTTGTGGTTATTGGATTAATTTTACTTATGTTTGTTATAGTTTTATTGATTGTTGGGAGTTCTTGGAGCTAGATATAATTGATTATATTGTATATATTATTGAATTAAATTAAAATGGTAGGTATTTTTAAAAGCTATTTTTTTGTAAAAAGAGACCTCATGAGGTTGCTATTTCGTCTTTTCATTTTTTCACAATGAACAAAAGAGACTTGATGAGGTCTCTTTTTCATGATTTCATTTTCTACATGCTCAAATAAGAGACTAAAAGAGGTCGCTTAGGTTTTAAATAAATTATTTATAATAAAAAAATTAAGAAATAATAGTGACCTCATGAGGTGTCTTTCAACTAAAAAAAATAAAAATAAAAAATCAAATAGAGACCTTATGAGGTCTCTTTTTAATAAAATAATAATAATTATTAAAAATAATTTAGAGACCTCACGAGGCCTCTATTCTATAAAATTCAAGAAATAACCTAGTGACCTTGTGAGGTTGCTTTTAAGCGACCTGATGAGGTCTCTTACAAAAAGTGACCTATGTTTTAGAGACTGTCTATTGAGGTCGCTTTTGAAGTCTCTTTTTAAGGAAAAGAAACCTCATGAGGTCTCTTTTTTAAGTCTCTTTTTACAACTTTTTTAGTAGTGGATGAATCATTTCCTTCCACTTCTTCATTGAATTTGGATGAGGAGTCTCCCTATGCTGCTAAAGCTTTGTTGAAAAAATCGTTAGCTGCTTCTCTTCGTCTAACTCTCTTCAAGAATGGGTTCCTTGTCTAGACTTTTACTAAAGTAGGCATGGTGAACTCATTGGATCTCACTTAAAAATTAAAAACTCTCTAATGTGATGACCAAGTTTTTCATAATTATACCATTGGTGATTCCCCCTAAATCCTCTGTTTGAGCTTCTTTTGTTTTGAAGAGATTCACTTCTTACTATATTCAAAAATCTTTGAGTGAGAAAACACATACCATGTGCATCCTTACTTGATTCATTTTTTCCAACCTTCAGTACCGGGATCCTCTCCTTTTCAGGTTCATTTCTAATAGAATCTTGGTGCCATTTAAGATCATGCATCTTAAAATTTCTAATAAGTTCCTACTTTGTCATTGATTGAAAATCCTTTACCTTTGAGATTGAATTGACTTTGCTTTCCCATGAAGAAGGTAATTTACTCAAGACTGTCCTGACAAATTTATACATATTAATGTTTCCCAAATATACTTGAATTCATTCACAGTTGATGTGAATCTATTATGTATGACTTAACTGGATTCTTTGTCACTCATCTTAAATACCTCATATCGAGAAGTAAGACTATTAATCTCTAATTACATCACATGACTTGTTCCCTCATGAGCATTCTAGAATGTTTTCCATATTTTACTAGCAGATTGATAAACAAGACCTAGTTGTTCTTGTCAAGTCCTATCAAATAGACAAGAATTATCTTTGCTATATAATTCTTCTTAATCGTCTTTCAGTCAGCTTTAGTGTAATCCTTTCTACTTTTAGGGGGATATACTGAGAAGTATCTCTTTCTTTGGATACGTCCATTGGTATATAGGGACGATAAAAAATGACATCCTATAACTCACTATACTTTTCCATAATGAAATCATGCATTCTAGTCTTCTACCGGCTATAGAATTGCCCATTAAACTTTGGTGGTTGAGTATTTTACTGTCTTTTCTCAAGACTGGGTGGAGCTACCATCTTGAACATGATACTTCCTAGGTGTTAAACTCATAGAAATTATTTATCTTGTATCAATTGATGGTTCGTATGAGTCCACCAGTATAACATAGATTTGTACCAGATCACTTTATGAGGATATCAAAGAACATTAAGAATATAAAGAGAAATTGTAGAAAGGTAATTAAAAAGAGATATTTACATGGAAACCTCCTTGCTCAAAGGAGAAAAAAAATGAGCTACCCCAGTAGAATTTCACCAACAATCTGTACCAAACTCTAAGCAACCTTCAATTATAACCTAGGAACTGACCTCCTAATTCTTACAACCTTACAATAACTCTATTGAAACAAACCCTCTCAATGACTCTATTGTTATAATTTGATTAGCTTATTTAGCTAAAAAATCAACTCATATTTTACCAAAAGCAAAACAAGAAATACTCATTGGAGTCTCTAGAATGAGACGTGAGTTTATAATTGCAAGATCAAAGCAAAAACTCAATCAACCTAGATATAAAACATATACCACTATAAGCAAATAGTATCTAAATTGTTGAGTCTTACAATATTACATGAGGCGAGGCCTTTGCTTGAGAGAAAACTTTTATAGAATTTGCAAAAGAATAATGTTATTTCCTCACGGATGATAAATATATATTTATATATATATATTTATATATGTGTGTGTATGTTATGATAAACATTGGAAGAGAAGCTTTGTCATTGGTGGATGCTTGAAAGGACCACTAAAAATATTTCCCACTAATGTGCTAAAACTGCAGAGAGTACTGGACAACTGGCATATAAGACAAAATGCATGCAAATACAAAACTGGATACTGGATCACCAGTCAACTTACTTAGTCCTTTCACTAGGTTAGGAAATAATCAATACATGAATCAGAATTAAACATTCATCGACCAATTCAAGCGATGAAATTTGTTAGCTATCAAAACTATCATTCTAACACAATCTCATGATTTTAGGGGATCAAACAATTTCTAATATTATCTAATAGGTTAACATTTACATCATGCATTGCAATAAACTCATTAACTTTTTAGCTATCATATATGGTATAAAATTGCATAATCATCAACCTATCCATTAGTAGATTTATATATACCATACCACACTCAAAATTTATCAAGTACTAGCCTAAAATTTCTAACACTTTATTCAGGTACAATCTTAACTTGAATATTGGCATACTAGACTATACCATAACAATGGAAAGGGTCATTACAACATATATCAATTTACTCATCATTCATCCCTAAATGATAAATCAAGAAAAATAAGGAAAATGAAACAAGGAACGTGCCTAAATACTTAAACAAGTGAGGATACCAGTCGCATATATCTGACTCAATCTCCTAAGTTATCTCCTCAATAGAATGGTAATTCTAATTAACTTTCACTAATCTAATATTCTTAGACCTCTACTTTTGAACATCTAGGTCAATCAATGTTGAGTCTCACTTAATTATGTAATCACCATCCCTATGGTATTTTATAAGCATAGAAACATAAAACATCGAATGTGATTCTTTAATCCTTAGAGGCAATGCAATCCTATAAGATATTAGACCCACATTATCAAGAATATCAAACAGATTAATATATTTGGATTAAGATTTTCCCTCTTATAATAATTCATAACTCCTTTCATGGGAGAGACCTTTAATAAAATGGCTCACACAGCTTAAAGTACATGTCTCTTACCTTATGGTCAAAGTATTCCTTTTATCTACTTTGGGATACCAACAACTTTTCCTAAAAGAGCCTCACTTTCTTATGAGCTTCCTATACAAAGATTATTCCCAAAGGCTTCACATCACCCTCCTTGAACAAATATATTGGTAATATACACCAACCTATGGATAATCTACACCTTATCCCATAAAGGGCATTAAATGGGGCTATGCCAATACTAAAATAATAGTTGTTATTGTATGAGAACGCATATAACAGTATGAATTGATCCCAATGACCCCCTAAAATTAGCCATACATGCTCATAGCATATTCTTAAGTACATGAATAGTTTTTTCCAATTTTCCATTGTTTTGACGATGAAATAGCATACTAAGATCAAGCTTTATGACAAAATCTTTTTTTCAACTTATTCCCAAAATTTGAACGCGAACTATATACCTCAAAATTAGCACCCCATGCAATCTTAAAACCTTTTAAATATAAATCTCAACTAACTTCTCTAAGTTGTGATTCACCTTAACTAACATAAATAATTAGACATTGTTATCTTGATAATAATAATCCAAATAAAGTTATATGATCCTAAAGAATTAGGAAGAGCCATCTTAAAATTCATGGTCATCCTCTTCCAATTCTACTCGAGAATGGGTGTTCTTTGAATAAAACTTATTAGCCTTTGATGTTCATACTTCACTCGCTAGCAGTTAGGATAATTGACAATTGACTCTACTATATCTGTTTTTTGGGGTCCACCAGATGAGTTGTCTCAAGTCACAATACATCTTGGCTGGACCAGGATGTATACCATATTGAGAAACTATCAACATCGATAAGAAAATTGGGAATTACATCATATAAAAGATTTATACAAACATTCCCTATAATCCTCAACACACCATACATATCAAGTATGAAATCTTGAGCTTCAACACATACCATTTTGCATCTTAAAATTGCTTAGCCTTTATTTTATCAAGGAATGTTGATCGTACCTCCATACTATCCAACACTTCTCCCCTTTCAAACACTTAAAATGTATAAACCCTATTACTATAGTTTGGATCTCTCTAGTCAAAGGTCAACTTGCCACTCTCAAACATGCCAAATTCCGCTACTTATATTTGTTTAGCTCAATGCCTCTACCACCATGATAGCCTCTTTTGATGATGTAGATGGTTAGATCATAATCTTTTAGAAAATCCATTCTCTAACCATGCCTTAGATTCAAATATATTTGAGTAAAAACTTATTATAAACTACAATGGTCTAGGAACACGTCATACTTAACACCATAAAAGTTGTACCTCCATATCTTAATTGTAAGAAACACTGCTACCAACTCTAAGCAATAAGTTGGATAATTCGTCTCATGAGGCTTCATCCATGTTACATCATAGATAATTACATTCCTGTCCTACATCAACACCGCACCCAAGCTAGAGTGTGAAGCATCACAAAACATAACAGAATTCATACCTTCAACTGGAAATTAAAGGATGTGAGTTGTGGTTTAAAGAGACTTGAACTTTTCAAATATCTCTTCGCGCTGTCAAACCAAACAAGTAGTGCCTCTTTCTGTGTCAATATTTCCAAATGAGTAGTAGTGGATACAAAGTTCGTAAAAAATCTATGATAATATCTAGACTGACCCATAAAATTTTAAAGCTTAATCATAGAGCTAGGCTTATCCTATGTCTTAATAGCCTCTATCTAATAAGGATCTGCCATTATCCCTTTCTCAAAAACCACATGCCTTAAAAAGGCCAATAAATACATCAAAAACTCATATTTAAGGAACTTACAATAAAGTTGCTTATCTTTCAAATAACCAACTATTTGTAAGTGACCTACATATTCCTCCTTACTCTTAGAGTAAATCAAAATTTCATTACTAAAAAAAATCACAAACCAATACAAGAAAGATTAGAATATACCATTTGTCAAACTCATGAATGATGTCGACATATTAGTCAACCTTAAAGATATCATAAAGAATTTTTAATGTCGATCACGAGTCCGAAAATCTTTTTTTAGGTATACACTCATACTGAATCTTTAACGAGTGATAACCTAACCTAAATATAACTTTGAAAATACTGAAGAACCCTAGAATATAAGGGGGTAATCGATCCATTCCTTGGATGGTATCAAATCAAGCATATCTAGAATCACTAAATCTTCCCAGGTTTGAAAACCCATAAACATTAAAGAGAACATGCAATACACTCGAGTTATGTAATGTGTTTATTTGTTGTGATTTATCTAAAATATTTAATTTGATTTGATTTGGCCCTTTTACCCCTCCTCGTGGTTTTGCTTTGTGGTATTTCTAGGGAGTGGGGGTGATTGACATGGATTTTAATGAATTTTAGTGTGATTTATATGAAATTATGGTTTTTGGTGGATTAAAAACCTTATAGTTGATTTTGGCCAACATTTATAGATCTATATCAGATGGAAAAATACACTATGCCAGTAGATCCAAACATCGATTTTAGGTTGGTAACATGGTTGGTGTATTTTTATAGTTTATATATCTCATTTACACTCTTTGTTGGGTAAGCTGTGAAATAGGGTTTCAGGGGTCAACTTTGTGAATTTCTTTTTCAAAAATCAAATGTCTTTATCAAATTTGGAGCATCGAATTTGATAGGGTAGCATAGTGTATTTATAAGTATGGTATATCAAATGAAACTTGAGAGGACTATGGAGACTTCTCCAAGTCTCAGCTGGTACGCTAGCTTACTATAACAACCTGGGATTTGTAGCCTTGAAAAAATTCGTGGGTTTTGGACTTTCTAGGCAATGTACTACTCAAGGGTACCAATCATACCATTGGATACAGTTTTAGGATGGCTAACTCGTATGTTGGGCAGTGGGTTTGGTTTGGTTACTGTCAAAGATACAACTCAAAATTATATGAGTCGAATGGTTGTATACAAGAAGTATGATGCCAAGTCATACGGTTCTTATTAGTTGGACTAATTGAAACTGTACAAGATATGATTTAAGGTATGATTTATGGGTACCACTCGTACCCTAGGGTATGAGTTGGGGGTTGTTTTTTTTTGTATTTTGGTCATTATAGGGGACCGTAGTAAAGTGTAGGGTACGAGTTAGGGTACCACTTTTTCCCTATGGTACGGTTTTCATGGGTTAGTCGTACCTACTTGAAATTTGATTTTTAGCCTTATAGTCGGGGGTAGTCCAGACATTTCCCACCCCAAAACCTTATGTCCCCAATATAATATAACCCCTGATGGCCACTCATAACACACTTTTAAGAAAAGAAATACTCTAAATATCCTCTCTAAACACTCTCTTAAATATTGGATACAAGGGTTTCTACAAGGGTTCTTTAAAGGAGATAAAGAGTCATGATTCTCTACAGAATCTTCATGTATAAGGCATGCAATCCTTACCTCATTGTTAGTTCCAACTAAAGGCATGTTTTAATGTGTTTTAAACGTTGAGTATAAATCATGAATTGTTGTTTTTGAAACATATGCTGAGGGTTTTGATGCATATTGTTGAATATTGGTTTAAATTATGTTTTCACGTATTTTTGGTAATGGTTTGCACATATCGGTGCTTGTTGTTTATGGTTTAACAAATGGGTCATGAGTAAATCTAAACTTAATGGTTTATGCTTTAGTTTGGGACTTGGTAAACGTATGCCCTCAACATGTTTGATAAAGAGAAAAGAGAATATTTTTACTCTATTGTTGAACATTCATTGGATCTATTAAATGGCATGGTTTGGTAATGAAACCCTAAATGGATTTCAATGGTTTTGATTATTTTAAATGGTTTAATGTGGTATAAATATTTTAAATGCTTGGAACGCTCTAGAATGGTCTAAATAATGAGAATGGTTTGCTGGTAAAAGGGTAATGTCTTGGTGGTTATGGTTGATCTAAATGAAAACCTTATGGGGTACATAGGAATCCCCTGAGAGAATGAAATAATAAAGTTGGTTGGGATAATAGTTATAGCTTAATTGAACATCCTTGTGGGCTACAAAAGAATCTCCCAAGTAAGCTTAATAGATTAATGATGATGTACTTGCGAGGTACATGGTAGTTACCCAAGTAAACTAATTAATGTAACATAAGGAGTATATGGGACTCCTCTAAGGTTGGATAAGGACATTGCTTGCAAGCTATAGTCAGTATTACGATACCACTTGTACTAGCCTTGATTTATAATAAATGGAATAATAGTTTTGTTGGATGGTAATGGTTTTTAATTGGACAATAATGGTGAAGTATGATAGCTAACCATGAAGGTGGGAGTCCAAGGGATGAAAATTAAAAACTCTTGTTTGACAATATAAGGATAGGTCATGATGACCTTATATATGATACTTTGGGGGTCAACTGGAATCCCCTATGTAAATTTGTACATATATATCATGGAGAGAAATGTATACTTAGGAATCCCCTACCCATATGGTAACTCCGATTCGTACGGCTACATATGTAGGGGCCCTTTCAGGGGGTTACACTGGACCTATATAGCTTATGGGTGGATTATGAAGGTTATTCTACATATACCTAGGTTAATGGTTTTAAAGGCATGCTAAACTTGATTCTTTTTCTTGCATGGTTTCTTATATATGTATATATGTGTGGTTAGTATGCATCTGATTGGTTAACTTAGTATTAAAGGTTGATATTATTTTATCCTTATCATAAGTGCATGCTAGCATTAACCCGCTAACCCATCCTCGAGCGGATGTATCCCCACGCGATGTAAGAACTGGCTATACTACTTCTGCTTCTCGTTGATTGGATTTGGGAACAATCAGTGTTAGATTGAAGTAGTGAGCTTCCATAGTTCATATGTCATCTATTTCATGTCATGTATTACTTTATATACATTTGTCTTTTTATAGACTTTGATTTTGGATATGGTCGGGGTATGTTGTAATTAGGTACTCTTTTATTTTTGTTTAGAGGATTTGTATGGGCAACTATGGACTTAGGTATGGTTTGATCATGTTATATATATAATTATTTATTAGATTATTGTTTTGATTTTGTTTTATTATGTAGGTTTGGCAACAGGTTGGATATTGGGTGGTTGGACTTAGTTTGGTCGGTCTCAGATATAGATATATCCCAAAGTCATCACATTGGTAAATACATTATCTTGTTATATGTTTGGAGTTCATCTGGCTTGAGATTTATGTTGATTGATTGGGTTGGGTAGCGGGGGCAGTTTTTAAACCTAGATATACTTAGGATTGCGCATTGCGATAAGGCCCCAGTTTGGGTCATGCCATATTTGTTATCAGAGCCTAGGTTTTGGTGTCATAGGGTGTCCACATAGCCATGTTGAGTAGAGTCTTGCTTATGGGTGTGTTGTACACCACACTTTTAATCAGTAGGCTACGATTTATTTAGGAATGTTCCACTTTTTTGTTGTTCCACTTTTGGGCTATGGAGCTTAAGGCCTTGAACTCTTCCCTAAATCTTCCTTTGGTTCATCTTTAAGATTATGTCCTCTCAATAATCCAAAGTTTGTAGAAACTCACCCATCCAACTCGAGGACAAAATGAATGGATCTAGTCCTACTCAAGGGGCACAGACTCGGTCAAGGGTCACAGCATCGGGTTTTCCTCGTAGTGTCTCACCAATCTTTACTGACTATGTTTTGGAAGTTGGCACTTATTCTTAGTCACCTCAAGGAGAGGTTGCTAATAGTAGATTTCATCATTTAATTAATCTATGGACCTATATAGTGACAACTCAATTATGCCAGTCTTGTCCTATTAGTATGAGGGAGAATAACGAAAGGTCGGTAAATATGTAGGGCGGAAAGTCTCAGTTTTTTGACAAAAGGGAGGCCAACATCATGGGGTTAAGTAATCCAAGAGGAGGAGTTGGGTGGGTCCTAACTCTTGTTGTATAACTAGTGCTCCCTACATAAAGTTGTTGGAAAACAAGTATTTTCAAATTGGTATTGCTTCTAGGGAACAAGGTGCCCAACCTCATATCGGTGGGGCCCAAATTGCACCATCCTATTCTCCTTATAGATTTTATGGTTGGTCGTACCATGGTTGGTGCAACAAAGGGTGGAATCATTGCTTTAATTGTGGTTAATTGGGTCATATGCAAGGAGAGTGTTCCATAAGAGTTGCCACTGGGGCAAATAGAATACCGGTTACCACTCCTTGAGCTATTGCACCAAGGGTGGTTTTTCTGGCTCAAATAGTGGCCGAGATTTTCTCAATGCTCTTGATATTCCTCAGGAGTCTGAGGCATCTACTAATGCTGACACTAGTATGTTGACAACTTTTTTATTATTATGAGTATTGGTTACTTGGTCTGGGCTTCCCTCTCTCTTTTGTGACCCTATTTGTGGTTGTGTATTTTGGTTTTGGTTCCAAGGTTATTTTTTAATCTTCTCATTTTCTATTTCTACCCAGCTGGTGACTCTAAGATTGCCAAAAGGGTTTATAGGGGTGTATGGTATTTGTTGGTCTTGGTAGATTGGTTTGACTCGGATATAGTGGATTACGATGTCATTCTAAGGATGGATTGATTATAATCATTCTATTAATTATTAGATTGTCAAATTTGTAAGGTTGTCATTAGAATCCATGATGAGCCGGTTATGGAATAGAAGGATGGTTTCGTTCCCTAAAGTGTTGGGTGTATTTATGCACTCTACCGTTGTGATACAAGCTTATTTAGCCTTGTATTGAGGACAATTCATATGATTTATGTGTTGATGATGATGTTTAAACTTTTCATTAGAATCCACGATGAGCCGGTTATAGAATGGAAGGATGGTTTCGTTCCCTAAAGTGTTGGGTGTATTCATGAACTCTACCATTGTTATACAAGCTTACTTAGCCTTGTATTGAGGACAATTCATATGATTTATGTGTTGATGATGATATAAATATTCATTTAAGTGTTGAAGGATATGATTACAAAGTTTAAAAGTGCTTTTAAACAACTTTGGGTTTAATTCGATCATTTTGAGTTTAGACAATAAAACTAGTTTTACTAGCTTGAGCTAGGTATTGATCTAGTCTATCGTGATGTATTGTAATGTGTCAAATGAGTTCACAATGACATTATTGTAGATTTATGAGAGGAACAACTTTTTTAAAGTGTGAAAATTTCAATTAAAATGATCCAAGAATCAACAATAGGCTTAAACGTAAGTGGTCGTGACTAGTTCTACATATGAGTTTCTAGCTAATAGTTCATTGACCTGGTGTTGTGTTGAACTCTAATGTATGGTATTTGTTAATGTATAATTCTTTAGTAGTTGATGTAGATGATATTTTGATGTTGAACAAGCTGGAATTCAAAGGGGAATAACACCACAAGGCAAGGATGGACAATGAACATTTAGACAAAAATTTTTGAATCAATTTCCAGCGAGTGCCGGCGATATGCCTGCGTTTCTCCCTCCATAGTAGTACACTAGAACAGCCGACTCCACAGCCATAGCAGTCTATGGAGCCCACGCGTCCCCCTTGGATCTGCGATGCCTCCTCCATTTACAAGTGTCCAAATGCCTTTCAACTATAAATAAGCCTCTTGTACACTTTATTTAACATATTTTGACATCTTGGAGCATTGTGAAGGGATAATAAAAACTTTATTTAGTGTTTTTATTCTTTGACTTTAGCTTCTTAATTGATTTAATTATGTATTCCATTAGTTGGATCATAATTAGATCGATTAGTGGCTAAATGCCCCCTTTCCGAGGTTAAAGCCAAGAATATGACTACTATCATTTTGAATTGATTTCATTTGATTTGATTATCATATTTAGTTGTTTGTTTATTCTTGTTTAATCTTTTTTAAGGATTATCTTACCTTAGAATACAGATATTGTTGACCTTGTGATCTTGGGAGGGCGAATAGAAAGATAAAAGGTATGGATAAACAAAGTAAGGTTCCTATTCCTTTATGAAATAAGAAATTTGAATTAGCATCTAGGACAGGGATATACCTAGAAGCCTTTCTTGGTTCATATGTAGGATGATTACTTTAAGCACTTTATTGGATTATTACATCCCCGCTCAATGATGTAGTTGTAATGTCCAAGTTAGGTAGATGATTAGAGGTTAGAAAACCATGATCATGCTATAAACCCTACAAATGAACAACTAAGATAAGCAATTTAACGAATAAAATTCAATAGCGTAGTATGATACTTGTCTTAATTTAAGCAAGAACATCAAGTTAATCTTAATAAGTAAACTAGAATTTGATAGTCATTGGAACAAGTCTCTGTGGGATAGATACTTGTCTTACTTTTAGTCCACTACATTACTTGGTAGACCACGTACACTTGTGTGTTCACTTGGGAACTATTATATTTTTGGCGTCGTTGCTGGGGACTTGTAAATTAGTAGATATTTGTGTTTTAGTTATACCATTTATATTTCCTTGGTTATTTACACTTGATCTTGGTTTTGTATTTGCAGGAGCAAGGTCTCTAGGTTTGTAAGCTGCAAGGGATAGGGATTCAGTTGAACTAGGCCCTGAACCCGAGCAACGCTTTTATCAATGAAGAATAGAAGCAATCCTTCTCCACCGTATTCCATAAATAGGATAAGATCAAGAAAATCCTGCTCTCATGGTGAAGAACAAGCAACCCACAAGACAGTTAGAAAAGTGGCAATCCCACTTCTAATAAATTTGACCACCCTTTTTCAGAAACCGGCTGCAGGAGGTAATTTTGAGCTAAAGTAGAATATGGTGTAGCTTTTGATCAAAAGTGGACAGTTTGTTGGGCTTTCGCATGAAGATCCACAATTCCAACTTTGAAACTTTCTAGAGATTAGGGACACATTCATCCATGGGTATGTCAACTAATTATGTGAGGTTGACACTCTTCTCCTTTTCACTATTGGGGAAAAATAAGAAATGGTTGAATGCTGAGCTGAAAAATTCAATCACAACATGGGATGACCTAGCCTAAAGATTCCTTATCAGATTCTTTCTATTTGGCAAGACTGTGAGACTTCGAAGTGGGATTGTGTACTTTAAATAGAAGCTAGACAAGAATTAATATCATGCTTGGGAGTGGTTCAAAACTTTTATACAACACTGTCCATACCATCAGTAGTCAACACTTTTGTTGAGGCACTTGACCATAACATAAATATTTTGCTCGATTTAGCTGCAGGTGGTCAAGCTCTGGAGATGACGTATGATGAGTTGTATACTTTATTAAACTAGATTGCACAAGGAAATCAAGAGTGACATTCAGACTCAAGAAGTGATACTAAAAAGGTTGCAGGTGTTTACGAGGTGGATCAGTTTACCACAATATCTACTTAGATTGATGCATTACAAAATAAGTTGACTATACAACTTAGCAACATAAAATTGGGTGCTACACCGTCTGCTACCACAGTGAATGTAATTCAGCAGACAAACACTTGGTGTGTGGTGTATTGAAATAGTGGTCATTCAACAGATATGTGTGCTGTAAATCTTGAGTCTGTGATATTTATGGGCAATGTTTAGAGGCCTGACTATCGGAATGCCTACAATATGAAGTGGTAACTTAGCCACTAAATAAGCAATAGAACATCCAGTAGCAGTAGTTTTAGCAACCACAAGCTCAAGAAAATTATGCCACTAATAGAAATCTAGAAGAGATCATGAAACAAATTTTAGCTGCTCAAGCACAAATTATAGCATATATAAAAAGTAAGCAAGTGGCTACCAGGAGCTTTGAGTTGTAAGTAGGTTAGATAGCAGCTGCACAAAACATCAGGCCTTAAGATAGGTTTCCTAGTGATACTAAAAAACCTAAACAAGTTATGGCAATCACTTTGATGAGTGGTAAAGATCTTAACGAAGAACCTCCTAAGAAAACTAAAGAGGTAGATGTAGAGAAAGCACCTAAATAGGTAAATGACAAAGTTGCTGAAAATTCAAGAAATTCTAAGTACTAGAAAGTAAAAGTTATTTAAGAGGTGATAAACATCCCACCTCTATCTTTCCTACAGAAGCATATAATGGCAAATGAGGATGCGTTCTTCAAAAAGGTCTTTGAGACGTTCAGAGATCTTCACATTAATTTACCTCTATTAGATGTTTTGCAGGAAATGCTCAAGTATGCTAAGTACTTAAGGGACATGGTTTCTAATAAAGTTAAGCTGCAGGAAGCTCAGTTCACTAAGGAGTATATCTTTGTGTTGCTAAAAATATGCCCAAAAATATTAGTGACCTTGGGAAGTTCACTTTCCCTATTCAAAATTAGCAACAGTGAGGCGATCCATACACTTAGTTATTTATGGGAAACTATCAACTTGATATACCTATCTTTGATTAATATAGTGGTTTTAGGAAAGGCTAGACCAAGCTTTGTGCTATTACAACTGGCAAATGGGACCATAGTCCATCCGAAAGGAGACATAGAGGATATTCTCATAAAGGTTTGTAAATTTATTATTCCTACTGACTTTATTATTTTAGATTTTTAGGCAGATGAACAGGTGTCAGTCATCTTGGGATGTCCATTCTTAGCAACAGGAGGAGCTTTGATAGATGTAAGAGAGGGTATATTAATAATGAGGTTAGAGGATGGAGAGACAATTTTTAAAGTGTGCAAATTATTTAACACACTATCTCATTTTAAAAACTTGTGCATAATTATTGTGATTTCAAGGGGATAAGTGTGTGGTGGTGGATCCAATTCAAAAAAAAAAAACCTCTTTGGACTTTCTCTTTGAGCAGCCTAAGCTACAATAACGTAAGCCTGACATGATGCATATTGATGACCCTAAAAAGGCTATTTTTGAAAAAATTATTGACCTTGATAGTTTACACTCAAGAGATCAGAAACGAACATGAACATGGCCTCCAAGTAGGAGTAAAAGGATGAAGAAATATGGACAAGTCATAGTTGGGTTATGTCGTGACACTAAATCAAGCACTTCTTGGGAGGCACCTATGTTAAGGTATGTTTTTTTAAGTATTTTTAGTTCTTTTAGATCACTAGTTTTTGTTTTTGTTGAGTCATGGGTTGATGGGAAGCCTGCGTACTAGAAAACCTTAGCTTAGGAGCATAGAGAAGACTAAGTGTGGGTTCCCAGACCCTCTTGATGTATAAAGACGCTACTAAATAGGCCATGAGGCCTTAGGGAGTATTTTTATTGCTACTTTTAAGTATACTTTAGGGACAAAGTAGATTTTTAAGTGTGGGGTAGGGAATTCCCAATTTTTAGGGTAATTTTTTAAAAAATTGTTAGGAATGAGTGAGATATCCTTATTGGTGCTATAGTCGAATGCACGATGCAAGTATTTTGATGGTAAAAAGCATGTTGATTTTGTGAATTACTTTTGTTGAGACTCTTAGGCTCATGTTTATGACTCTTGTACTTGTTAGCTTAGTGTGAATTCATATGATTGTTTGATTAAGAAATTATAACTCTTAGTTATTGGTGTTTAAAAAAAATTATGTATGTTGTGTTAGAGAGATGAGTAATGGAAAGAATAAAAATTTGTTCAAATTAAAATAGTTGTTCATAGAATACTCCAACCATAGTGTTCAGAATGACTTCAATGAGATGGGGTAAAAAACAAAAAGGAATAGGGTAGACAAAAGTGGTGTAATTTGGTTGTTAGAGGTGAGTTAATTGTAAAAATGTGATGTATTAAAGTACATAGGGAAGATAGTCCCTATTTCTAGAAAGATTAGTTCCTACCTATCCCTTAGCCTACATTACAACCATCAAAGACATATTTAAACTAAAGCTTCATCATTATGATATTAGTGGAGTACTACACTAAGGGCAAGCATATGGTTCATCTCGTGTAACTTTTGAATTCCTAGTGAGAGTGAGCGTAACTTGATTTTCTTACCCATTCTGTGATAAATTGCATTTATATGAGTGATTATGGGTAACTCTCTTATTATGAGGGTACATATTTGATGAATGTGGGTGATTTGTCTTATATCTTTTATTGAGCAATATGCATGAGTTTGACAACTTGATAAGCAATTCTTGAGGCTAGGATGTTTTGAAGTAGTGTTCTTGAACTTTTAATTGTGTTGTAACATGCTTAGTGTAGGAACTTGCATTATGTATTGTCATTGTAGTACTACCTTGAGTGTCTTGCATATAGTATAAGTGTATAGTCTCCTCAGCTTATGATGCTTAAAGTAAAGAGTTGTTTGAGGAAGAATAAGGCTTTAAGTTTGGTGTGGTGATGTTGGGTGCATTTATGCACTCTAGAGTTGTTATCTTAGCTTATTTAGCCTCGTATTAAGGATAATTCGTATTCTTTATGTGTCAATAATGATATAAATAAGAATTTAAGCTTTCAAGGATGTGATTACAATATTTAAACGTGTTTTCAAATAAGTTTGGTTTTAAATCGATCATTTAGAGTCTAGACGAGAAAACTAGTTTTACTAGATTGAACTAGGTATTGATATAGTCTATCACGTTTCAAATGAGTTCCCAATGTCATTATGGATTTGTTATAGGAACAACTTGTTTAGTGTGTTCAAAGTACAATTAAAATGACCCAAAAGTCGACAATAAGTTTAAGCATAAGTGGTCGAGACTAGTGCTTCCTTTGAGTTTCTAGCTTGTAGTTCTTGAGATGGTGTTGTGTTAAACTCTAATGAATTGTTTTTGATCATATAGGAATTTTGAGGAGTTTATGTAGAAGATATTTTGATTTTGAAAAATCTGGAATTCAAAGGGGAATAACACCAAAAGTCAAGGATGGACGATAACCACTTAGACAAAATTTTGGAAGTAATTTCCAATGAGTGCAGGCGATATGTTCACATCGCCCCCTCCATAGCATTGCACTACACCAGGTGATACCCCAGCCATAGAAGGATATGGATTCCACAAATCCCCCTTTAGAGCGGTGTAGTGCAGCCTGCGACGCTTCCTCTATTTACATGCGGCCAAATTCCTTCCAACTATAAATACGCCTCTTGTACACTTTATTTAATGTCTTATGACATCTTGGAGCATTGTGAGAGGATTCTAAACACTTTATTGAGGGTTTTTATTCTTTCACTTTAGCTTTTTAATTGATTTGATAATGCATTCCATTAGTTGGATCATGATTTTGTTGATTAGTGGCTAAACATCCCCTTTTTGAGGTTAAAGACATGAATATGATTACTATTATTTTGAATTGATTTCATTTGATTTTCTTATCATATTTGGTTGTTTTTTTATTCTTGTTTGAACTATTTTAAGCAGTAGCTAAACTTTGAGTACATATATTGTCGACCTTATGATCTCGAGAAGGAAATAGAAAGATAGAATTTAGGGATAAAGAAAGTAAGATTCCTATTCCTTTATGACAAGGAATTTGAATTAGCATCTAGTACAAGGAAGTACCTAAAAGCCTTTCTTGGTTCATATGTAGAATGATAGATTTAAGCACTTAATTGGATTATTACATCCTCACTCAATGATGTAGTTTTAATGTCCATGTTAGGTAGATAATTAGAGGTCGCGACACAATTATCATGCAATAAACCCTACGAATCAACAACCAAGATAAGTGATTTGATGAATGAAGTTCAATAGCATAGTATGATTATTCAAAGTGCTTTAACACTGGTTTTTACTCTATTGATTGTCTTAAGTCTTTTATTTATGTACTATTTACTCTATATTTAGTCTTACAAATCTCCAAACTCTTTTTGGTTACTTCGTATCAATCTAATCTTAATAAGTGAACTAGAATTTTTTTGTTGTTGGAACAAGTCTTTATGGGATTGATACTTGGCTTTCTTTGAGGCAACTATATTACTTGGTAGACCACTCACACTGGCGTATGCGCTTGGGTGCTGTCCCCTAACTATTAAGGAAAAGGTTACATGATATCTTAAAACTCAGAGATTGGTTTCCAAGAGGTGTTTCTATCATTTGGACTAGGTTAAAGGTCTAACTCGGAAGGTCTTTCTGTGCATTTGGTTTTGGTGGTACATAAAATCCTTGAGGTCTTCTCGATGACCCTCATGGTTTCTTTCTAATGGATAGGTTGGTTTGGGATTGGTTTTGTTTCAGAAACTTGTAAAAATTCTATTCTTTCTCTATAGAATGGATACATTTGAGTTCAAGGAGCGTAAGGTAAAATTAAAGGATTTCTTAGATTAAGATTTTATTTGTCCTAGTGTTCTCTATGGAGTGTTTTCCATTCTTGCATGTATAAGGGGAATGGTTCCCTGGAAATGAATAGGTTGTCGGGTGATGGATAAGGAATTTGGGGTGTCCTCTTTGTGTGTTAACCATATATGCATTTTATCTATGGGTTACTTTGGTGGTAGTATATAGTGGTTGATAGATACTAGGCTTTAACCAAGATGCTTGATCTTTGTAAAGGGAGTATGTTAGCTCGAGGATAACAATATAAGAATTGTAGAGGTAAATTGGTAGGTTAGATGAGGAGTGATGTATGAGTAAGGTTAATGTCTTAGGGACTACAATAGTAGGATGGCTGTGACATGTATGTCAGGAGTTTAGGTTGAACGGATGTGTAATACCCGTGTCTTTTCTTAGCTTGAAAACCATCTTAAGGATATTAGAATTTTCTTTGAATTTCAAATCTATTTTTATATACATGGTATTATTATAATTTTCACTTCCTATCATATGAAAAATTGAATAAGCTTTCCATCGATACTAAATTCGCCCAAATCTGATACCCGGGCGAAGAGTTAGAGCCTTATTAGTGAGACAGTGTATCACCTGAGCCTTTAGCGCGCCGCAGAGATACCTCAAATGGATACCACAGAGATAGTGTCGCGACGTGACAGGGGCCTAATTCGGGAAAATTTTACTAAAAATTTAATGATGTGTCTACGGTTAAAAGGGTCAACTTTTCACCCGATTCAAACCCAATAACACGTGATTCAGCCACTTTTTACAAAAATTACACTAGTTTCTCTCAACAACAAGCTAGGGTTTATATAGGGAATTCAAATTCAAGAAGGTTTCACGATCAATCTTCACGAAATCAAGAACTAAGTTATGCATAGTGTTCATTCATGAAATCCTTTCGTTCAAGAAGCCCAAGAATCCCTTTTCTAAATTCAAGTTATGGATTTTCTTGATGAATGTTATGTTTGGGTTGTTCTTGGTCATGTTGATAATGAGTAATCAAATTCTATGCCATGATTGAGTAATCAATTCTATGCAGGTTAAATTATTATAGATATAGATTCATGCAACCCTATGACTAAACCCTCAAAAGATGAAATTATAATTGAAGCATGATGTTTAATCGTTGTATAATGTGTTGTACATGTACTATGCCTACAATATGTTTGATTAAATACCTAGATGAAGGAAAATTTCCTAACTAGCATGATATCATGAAATCCCCATGTACGTACAAGTTTATGCCTATTACATGTTTGATGAAATGCTTCAATAAATGTATTATGAATTATAATGTTAGTCATGCGCTCAAGTAAATTATGCTAAGTCAGTTTCCTTCCATCAAGTCCTGGGGGTACTTGTACCTGAAATATTAGCTGTGTGCCCAGAGCTATGTCATGTTTTCATGATACTCACAGTCAAGCTATAAACTCTTAAACTTCAGACAGTCTTATGACTCAGGAAATCTCCATGATCTAATGTCTCAGTCAGTTGTCAGATATTAATAATATTCAATCAGTCAATAGAATTCAGTCACTCAGTTCATGTTTAGTTCAGTAAATCATGTTTCAGTGTCCATTCAGATGGGAGTAGGAATTAGCACCGAGTCAACCCAAGGATGAGAACTCACCTTTTATATGAGGGTGTGATTTGTAGAAGCAATCCTTGCGTTCCAAAAATATATAGCCAGCATAGGTTGAGAAATCATAGCCTACTATATGAAGGTAGATGAGGTGGCTTAACCTATTATATGAGGGTTCCCACCATTCTCACTAGAGTTACCAGTTATATGAGGGTTTCTCACATGTTGTCCTTACCAGTGGCGCAGTATTGACACCCTTCCAATCAGGGCATAGATTGGATCCCAGCTCAGCTATTATAGCACCTTTGGAGAATATTGGTTAGATACTACTTCCCATAGTTTCATGTTACAGAATCAGGACTGTTAGATATAGTCAATCATTCTCAGTAATAGAACTTAGATATTTCTTCAAATTTCAGGACTATCAGACACAGTAAACTCAAATACAGTATGAAACTCAGATAATTCCATCAAATTCAGGACTGTCAGCTATAGTCACCTATGTTATTAGTTTAATTCAGATATATTCATTCATGTTATCAGCCATATCAGTTACTAGTATGTCATGTTAACAGTATAAAAACTCTGAAATCATATTATCACGTTGTCAGGTATAATTACGATTTATGTATGCATTCTCACATTCATGTTAGATAGTTAGTTAGCAGTAGCCATGCAGTTGAACCCTTGTATATAGCCTACCTCACATGTAAACTCAGTATATTTCTTTGTACTAAAGCATTCACGCTAGGGTGCTTTCTTTTATGTTACACCATACGTTCAGAGACAAGAGTTCCAGATCAGCAGTGGATTCTAGTTTCAGTAGTCAGAGTCTGAAGTGAGTCCTCAACTTCCAAGGACATGGTATTTTTCTAATATCTCATTGATTAGTTTATTGGTTGGAGTTAGTTAGGGATATGTCCCATCAACTCCTTACTTAGACAGTTTTCAGTTATGTTTAGAGGCTTTCTAGACTATTATGTTTCAGACTTTAGTATTTCTAGTTTTTTTTAGGTATTCTATTACCCCACATAGAGGTTATATCATTCAGATTATGTTCAGTATTGAACCTTACGGCCTTTCAATTCATGTTTTCTGTATTATTAAGTTATCTTATGCAGTATACAAGTACAAATATCGGTCATGGGTTAGCTTGTGGTCCTTTGGGGTCATGAGCACCATGTAGCATTCTAGTTAAGAAAAATCAGGATGTTACGAACTTAGTATTAGAGCCTAAGGTTCAATAGAGTCCTAGGAAGTCTGAAAGTCGTATCTAGTAGAGTCTTTTACATGGCTGTATTGCGCACCAAATTTATGTACAGGTGGCTATGAGATATTTTAGGAATATTTTTCCCTCTTTTAGTATTCATGTCGTGGCAGTGATCATAATCACAAGTCAGTATTTCAGTTTAATCTGCTTCTTCTCTTTATTTCATAATATGCCTCCTAAGAAAAGAAATTAGTCAGCCTCTCAGCCCATAGAACCATTAGCCAATCATGTTTCTCATACGGAGTTCAGGGCTGTATTTACCACTCTTTCTCAATAAGTCGTTTCTCATAATGAATGGCCAATAGTTATTCCAGCCAACCTAGTGGCCAACTCAGTTGTAACAAGGATTTGAGACTTCACCTGTATGAATCCTCCAACCTTCCTCGGGTCTAAGGTAGATAAAGACTCTCAAAAATTCATTGATCAGATCCAAAAAGTGATAGACGTTATGGGGGTGACTACTGTTAAGAGTGTTGAGGTAGCTGCATACCAGTTATAGGATGTGGCTCATGCTTGGTTTAAGTAGTGAAAGTTCGAAAGGTCAGATGATATAGTTCCTATAGAGTGGGAGGAGTTTGTCACTGCTTTCTTAGATAGATTCTTTTCCCAAGAGCTTAGAGAAGCTAAGGTATTAGAATTCATCAACCTCAGGTAGGGCAATAAGACAGTGAAAGAGTATTCTCTAAAGTTTACCTAATTAGCCAAATATGCCCCTCATGTGGTTGTAGATAATAGATCCAAGATGAGTAAGTTCGCTTCAGGGGTGAACAACAGTGTGGTTAATGAGTGCAGGTCTGTCATGCTGAATAGTGACATGACCTTAGCTAGACTTATGACCTATGCTCAACAGATAGAAGAGGAGAGATTTAAGCAGAGGGAAAAGAAGAATAAGAAAGCTAGGACAGGTAGCTTCAATTTCAGTAAGCCTAAATCAGAAGGAGGAAACCATTCCTAGTTTCTTCCTAAGTCATCAGTTCCAGCTCCCTTTACAGCCAGTACTCCAGTTCTTAAGTTCAGGGAGGTAACAAAGATAGAGCGCCATACTCTAATACCTAGGAAAGTGTTAGCAATTCCCAGACCTATCAACTTTGCCAGACTTGCGGTAAGCACCATCAGGGTATGTGTAGAGTGGGTAGTGGTATTTGTTTCAGTTATGGTAAGACAAGACAAAGAGTTAGAGAATGTCCTTAGCCAGGTCCTCAGGGTTAATAGAATTGCTCTTCAGCTCAGTCTGGTCGCCCAAATTAGTAGGGTGCCACTTTCAGTGCTACTAGCGGGCAACGCCCAAATCGCCTCTATGCTCTTCAGACTCGACAGGATCATGAAAATTCTCCAGATGCAGTTGCTGGTACGTTATAGATCTTTCATGTGCATATTTATGCTTTGCTAGATCCAGGAGCTTCTTTGTCCTTTGTTACTCATTATTTAGTAGTTGATTTCAAAATCAGTCCCAAAATTTTAGCAGAGCCCTTCTCAGGCTCTACCCTAGTGGGTAAAACTATCATAGCCCGACGAATATACAGGAACTACCCGGTTATGATATTTCAGAAATTCACTTCAGTAGACTTAGTCAAATTGGTGATGACTGATTTTGATGTCATTCTCGGCATGGATTGGATTTATTCCATCTATGCCACAGTCGACTGTAGAAATAGAATAGCTCAGTTTCAGTTTTCGAATGAACCCCTTCTAGAGTGGAAGTGTAGTGTATCCACTTTCAGGGGTCAGCTTATTTCCTACCTTTGGGTAAGGAAAATAATATCTAAGGGATGTGTTTATCATCTAGTTCTAGTTCTGAAACTACTAGTCTTGATTTATTTCTAATTGTAAGTGAGTATTTAGACGTCTTTCTCGAAGATTTTCCAAGAATTCCTCCCAAAAGGGACATATACTTTGGTATTGATATCTTTTTAGACACTCAGCCTATTATTATTCCACCATATATAGTAGGACCAGTAGAACTCAGAGAATTTAAAGAACAGTTGAAGGATCTCTTAGATAAGGAATTTATCAGACCTAGCATTTCCCCATGGGGCGTACCAGTCTTATTCGTATGCAAGAAAGATGATTCACTCAGAATGTGTATAGATTACCATCAACTCAATAAAGTCACTGTCGAGAACAAGTGTCCTCTTCCCAAAATTGATGACTTGTTCAACCAACTTCAGGGTGCAGTGATTTCTCTAATATAGACCTCAGATTCGGCTATCATCATCTTAGAGTTAGAGAATGTGACATCTCTAAGACAACTTTCCATACTTGGTATGGTCACTTTTAATTCTTAGTCATGTTCTTTGGTCTTACCAATGCCCCTACAGCTTTCAGGGACTTGATTCACCGTGTGTTTAAGTATTACTTGGACATGTTCGTGAAAGTTTTTATAGATGACATCCTTGTTTACTCCCACAATAAGCAAGACCATTCAGACCATCTTAAAATAGTACTCAAGACTTTTAGAGATCATCATTTGTTCGCCAAATTTAGCAAGTGCAAATTTTGGCTAAGATCAGTAGCATTCCTTGGTCATATCTTTTTCAGTGATGGCATTAGAGTAGATCCTTAAAAGACCAAAGTAGTAAGAAACTGGCCTCGTCCTATCTCTCCATTAGATATTAGGAGTTTCTTGGGTCTGGCTGGCTATTATAGATGGTTTGTTGAGGGATTTTCATCTATTCCATCCCTTATGTCTAGATTGACTCAGAAGAAAGTTAAGTTCCAGTGGTCAGATCCTTGCGAGAAGAGTTTTTAGGAATTAAAGACTTGAATCACCTCAGCTATAATTTGAACTCTCCCATATGGTTCAGATGGGTTTGTAGTATATTGTGATGCATCCCAAGTAGGTTTAGGTTGTCTCCTCATGTAGCATGGTAAGGTCATAGCCTACGCCTCCAGACAGTTAAAGCCCTATGAGAAAAATTATCCTACTCATGAGTTAGAAGCCGTAGTATTTGCATTGAAGATTTGGAGGCATTATCTATACGGTGTTTATGTAGATGTCTTCACTGATCATAAGAGCCTTCAGTATGTCTTTTCTCAAAAAGATCTCAATCTTCATCAGAGAAGATGGTTAGAGCTCTTGAAAGATTATGACATTAGTGTCCTCTATCATCCGAGCAAGGCCAATATAGTGGCCGACGCTCTTAGTAGACTGTCCATGGGTAGTATTTCTTATGTTGATGATAGTAAGAAGAAGTTAGCTCAGGAAGTCCACCAGCTTGCCAGCCTAGGTGTTCACTTAGTCTATTCCTTAGAGGGTGGCATATCTGTACAAAGTAGCTCAGAATCATCTCTCGTTTTTGAGGTGAAAGAAAAAGAAGATAGAGATCCTAGCCTAGTCAAGTTGAAAGAATCAGTTTAGAATTAGAAAATAGAGGTTTTCTCCAAAGGGTGAGATGGTGTTCTTCATTGTCAGGGTCATCTCTATGTTCCATACATAGTTGACATAAGGCAGCGAATTTTTGCAGAAGTACATAGTGCGTGTTACTCTATTCATCTAGGGGCTACAAAGATGTACTGCGACTTTTGAGAGATCTATTGGTGGAGTGGGATGAAGAGAGATGTTGCAAAATTTATGTCTAGGTACTCTACATGTCAACAAGTTAAGATAGAGCATCAGAAGCCTAGTGGTCCTATGCAGAAGTTCAGTATTCCTACTTGGAAGTAGGAAGTTGTAAACATAGACTTCGTGATGGATTTGCCTCGAACTCATCATCAGCATGATATAGTTTGGGTCATTGTAGACAGGATGACCAAATGAACTCATTTTCATCCAGTTCATGCCTCTTGTTCAGTCGAGGATTACGCCAAAAAGTTGTAAACATAGACTTCGTGATGGATTTGCCTCGAACTCATCATCAGCATGATATAGTTTGGGTCATTGTAGACAGGATGACCAAATCAACTCATTTTCATCCAGTTCATGCCTCTTGTTCAGTCGAGGATTACGCCAAACTCGATATCAAGGAGATAGTTAGATTGCACGGTATTTCATTATCTATTATCTCGGACAGAGGTACCCAGTTCACCTCTTATTTTTTGAAAGCATTCTAAAAGGGTCTTGGTACCCAAGTTCATCTTAGTACAACCTTTCAACCTCAGATAGATGGTCAAGCAAAAAGGACTATTCAGACTTTAGAATATATGCTAAGAGCATGTGCAATTGATTTCAATGGAAGTTGGGATGACCACTTGCCTTTGATTGAATTTGTATACAATAATAGCTATCATTCCATTATCCAGATGGCTCTATTCAAAGCTCTCTATGGTAGGTAGGAGATATAAATCTCTAATTGGTTGGTTCGAAGTTAGTGTGGCCTCAATAATAGTGCCTGAGTTAGTATTCGATGCCTTAGAGAAAGTTCAATTAATTAGAGAAAGACTACGGGATGCTCAAAGACGATAGAAGTCTTATGCAGATGTTCATAGAAAAGATCTCGAGTTTGATATTGGTGATCATGTCTACCTTAAGATCTCTCCCATGAAGAGAGTGAAGAGATTCGTCAAGAAGGGAAAGCTCAGTCCTCAATACATTTGTCCCTTCAAGATTCTCAGTCGATTTAGAAAGGTAGCTTATTAGCTCAAATTTCCTTCAGATTTAGACTCAGTTCATCCATTATTCCATGTCTCCTTGCTCAAAAAGATCATAGGTGACCCATCAGTTGTAGTCCCTACTCAGAGCATCGATGTTCATAACGGCCTCTCTTATGAAGAGATTTTAGTTGAAATCTTAAACTATCAGATATGTAGATTGAGGAACAAAGAAGTCTCTCCAGTTAAAGTTCTTTAATGAAATCAGTTCGTTGAGGGGGCTGCTTGGTAAATAGAAATAGACATGCGTACCAAGTATCCTCACCTCTTCTCTGCCAACTCGTATCAAGATCAAGGTAATAATTCTCCTTAATCTTACTCAGTTTCATGATTAGTGTGCATCACTAACTTAGTATTTAGTCTCATATTCATGTTCCCAGTATAAACTTGGTATTAAGTACCATTGCATATTCAGTCATGCATTCATGTATAAGCTTAGTTATATAATTATGCATCAGCCATGCATTCTCATTATGAGAAACTTAGTTCTTTAGAACACTCGATTATGCATTCATGAATCAGTTAAACACGCATTAGATATGCATGCTTAGTATGTTGTGTTCCTCTTGTTAGTCTTTTTAGTCATAATATCATGTTTCAGTTATTCATGTTCATTTTATTACTTCCCCTCTCAGTCAGTCTCATTTGAGGATGAATATTCTCAAGGGGGAGATATTGTAATACAGTGTCTTTTCTTAGCTTGAAAACCATCTTAAGGATGTTAGAATTTACTTTGAATTGCAAATATATTTTTGTATACATGGTATTTTTATAATTTTAACTTCCTATCTGTGGGAAATTGAATAAGCGTCCCATCAATACAAAATTTGCCCAAATCTGACACTTGAGCAAAGAGTTAGAGACTTTTTAGTGAGACCGTGTATCACTTGAGCGTTCAGCGTGCTGCGGAGATAACTCAAATGAAAATTGTCTATTTCCAGTATGGCTCCGCGATAGTGGCACATCGTGCCAAACTTTCAGGTCTAAAACAAGGTGGCAACGCAATAGCTCTGCGTCGCACCCCCATGCAGATTCCCAATTGTCAATTTCCAGTGACAGTGGGATAGGGCTGCGTCGCGCCAGAGGCCTAGTTTGGGAAAATTTTACTAAAAATTTAATGACGTGTCTAGGGTTAAAAGCATCAACATCCCACCCATATTTAAATCCAATAACACGTGATTCAGCCATTGTTTTACCCAAATTACACTAGTTTCTCTCAAGTTCCTCTCAAGAACAATCTAGGGTTTCTATTAGGGATCAAATTCAACAAGGTTTCACTGTCAATCTTCATGAAATCACGAACTAAGGTATGCATAGTGTTCATTAATAGACTCCTTTCGTCTATGAAGCCCAATAATCCCTTTTTTAAATTCAAGTTATGGATTTTCTTGATGAATGTCATGTTTGGATTGTTCTTGGTCATGTTGATAATATGTAATTGAATTCTATACCATGACTGAGTAATAAATTCTATGTGGATTAAATTATTATAGATATAGATTCATGCAACCCTATGACTAAACCCTCAAAAGATGAAATTAGAATTGAAGCATGATGTTTAATCATTGTGGAATATGTTGTATATGTACTATGCCTACAATATGTTTGATTAAATACCTAGATGAAGGAAAATTTCCTAACTAGCATGATATCATGAAATCCCCATGTACGTACAAGTTTATGCCTATTACATATTTGATGAAATGCTATTATGAATTATGATATCAATCATGTGGTCAAGTAAGTTATGCTAAGTTAGTTTCCTTCCATCGTGTCCTGGGGGTACTTAAAATAAAAATATTAGCTGTGTGCCTAGATCCATGTCATATTTTCATGATACTCACAGTCAAGCTATGAACTCTTAGACTTCAGACAGTCTTATGACTCAGGAAATCTCCATGATATATCAGTACTATTCTGTCAGTCAACGAAATTCAGTCACTCAATTCATGTTCTGTTCAGTAAATCATATTTCAATGTCCATTCAGATGGGAGTAGGAATTAGTAATGCGTGAACCCAAGGATGGGAACTCACCTGTTATATGAGGGTGTGATTCTTAGAAGCAATCCTTCCATTTCAGAACTATGTATCTAGCATAGGTTAAGACATCATAGCTTTTTATATGAGGGTAAATGAGGTGGCTTAACCTATTATATGAGGGTTCCCACAATTCTCACTAGAGGTACCTATTATATGAGGGTTTCTCACATGTTGTACTTACCAGTGGCGCGGTATAGATACCCTTTCAATCAGGGAATATATTGGACCCCAGCCCAGCTATTATAGCACCTTTGGGTCATGTTGGTTAGATACTACTTCCCACAGTTTTATGTTACAAAATCAAGACTGTCAAATATAGTCAATCAGTCTCAATAATAGAACTCAAATAGTTCTTCAGATTTTTGAACTATCAGACATAGTCAACTTAAATACAGTATGGAACTCAAGTAGTTCGATCAGATTCAGGATTGTCAGATATAGTCACCCATGTTTTCAGTTTTATTTAGATACATTCTTTCATGTTATTAGCCATATCAGTTACTAGTATGTCATGTTATCAGTATACAGACTCAGAAATCATGTTATCACATTGTCAGTTATAGTTACATATTTATGTATACATTCTCACGTTTATGTTAGACAGTCAGTTAGCAGTAGCCATGTAGGTGAAACCTTGTATGTAGCCTACCTCACATGTATACTCAGTATATTTCTTTGTACTAACGCATTCACGCTATGGTTCTTTCTTTTATGTTACACTATATGATCAGAGACACAAGTTCCAGATCAATAGTAGATTACAGTTTTAGTAGTCAGAGTCAGAAGTGAGTCCTCATCCTTCGAGGATATGATGATTTTCTATTATCTCATTGATTAGTTTATTAGTTGGAGTTAGTTGGGGACATGTCCCATTAACTCCTCACTCAGACAGTTTTCAGTCATGTTTAGAGGCTTTCTAGACTATTATGTTTCATACTTCAATATTTCTAGTTTTTGTTTGCGTATTCTATTACCCCACACAGAGGTTATATCATTAAACTTATGTTCAGTATCGTACCTTACGAACTTTCAGTTCATATTTTTTGTATTATTAAGTTATCTTATGTAGTATACAAGTACAAATTTCAATCATGGGTTAGATTATGGTCCTTCGAGGTCATGAGCACCGTGTAGCATTTTGGTTTAGAAAAATTGGGGCATTATAAGATGGATATAGATTGGGGGTTTACTCATGGCATGGGTTAGAGGATGGAGTTTTATGACTATATTGGGTGTTAAGTAGCATATGGATGAATAAGATTTTGGGTATAGGATAACCAAGGGTCCCTAGTGTACATCCTTAGTCATATCCATTATAGTGGTGTGTTGTACTTATAGGTGTCATGGGTTGAAGGTCGAGGATTACTTTAAAATTTTCTTTTAGTGGTGGACTTCAAGGAAAGGTCAGGTTGCATGATCTAGTGATTATATTCTATCTTGATTAAGAGTGTACTTTACTAGTTCTATATGCATTCTTATAGCGCTTATACCTAAGGTTCACATTTAGCATTCGCCTTGTTCCCTAGATATGAGTCTTGACTTTACATTACCTTACCTAAGGTCTATGCGGTTATGTTTCTTTCAGTGTCCAATCCTAAGGACAATTTTTATGGTATGAATTGGTAGGGATGATCCTTCATTTATGACATCAGTTTTTGCTATGAAATACTTCATGCCTATAGTGCCATTTCTTGTTTAAGGGGTCTTTCCTTGGGTGGCATGGATAATTCATATAATTTAGTTCCTTAAATAACCCTTCTTGTAATTGGGTGGCAGTGGCTTTAGAGGTGTGGTGATATTTCGAAATGGGTAGTGTAGAAGTCCTTAAGTAGGGGAGATTCTAGGGTAGATACTAGAACTAAGGATTTGGAAGGTGAGGTAAGGTTTTTGTCATAAGGAATAGATAGGAATGGAATAGGTGGTGAAAACTCTTGTAAAAATTATAGAGGGTGCTGGATCTTTCAAAGGATAGATCATAATGCAGGTATAGAAGAGGTAGGCTTGAAAATTGGGATTGTTAGGTATACATATAATTGTGTTAGGTACTTAAGAGGATTGGGAAGGAATATTTTGTGAATTTTTTACATAGCATAATTGATATATGGTTTTATGTTTTCTAATATATATTAGGGGTTTTGGTTATAATGGTTGGTTATGATTTTCTCATGTATTTTTACTTATAGTGTGCATATTATAAATTGTGATGGAGCGGAGTAGTATTTTGGATAGGCTTTAGATAGGATTGAACATGGAGGTGGTGTATAACTAGACTCAATCTCACATAGTGATGTGTCTTGGTAAATATTAATATGAATTGGATTTGCTCTCTAGCATAAGTTCTATTAATCCTATATTCTATGTGATTGTGTGAGGGTAATTGTGGATAATCCTTTATTGGTTAGTTTCTTTGGGTGGTATTGCTATCTTGAATTCCTGTTGTTTAGGGAGGTCTTGATGAGGATCTTTAATCGATAAGTTTTCCAGTTGCAAACAAAAGGTGTGGCTTCAGTAAAGGTTCCATGGGGGAACCAAAAGTCCAAGGAAGTCATTTGAAATGTGGAAGGAGACATGGAGTCCAAGTATTTGCATTGGCTTTTCATTCCAGAAACTCATGTGTAAGGTATATATTCCTCAACACATCTTGGTTTTCTAACTTAATTAAAGGAAGTGAATAGTTTCTCTTGAATTTTTGTTTTATAACTTAGTTAGAGGTCGGAATGGAGGTGTTGAGATGTAAATCATGTTTGATGTATGTCATGATGTTGTCATCTTAGTTTATGTCCTTATCTTCTAATTTGGATGGAGGAGAGTTTGATGCGTGTTAATGTATTATATTGTGGTTTTTCTTACCATTAGCCATCACTTGAGGACGAATGATCCTAGTGGGGGATATAATAATACCCCAGGATTTTGACCCTTGCAAAATTTCTTAGGTTTTGGACTTTCTCGACAAGGTACGACTCAAGGGTACTAATCATACCCTTAGATATAGTTTGAGTATGGCTAACTCATATGTTGGGTGATGGGTTTGTCTTGGTTACCATCCAAGATACCACTAAACATCATACTAGTCTTAGAGTTGGATACGAGAAGTATGATGCCAAGTTGTATGGTGCTTATTAGTTGAACTAGTTAAAACTGTCAAGGATATGGTTTAGGTTGTGGTTTAGTTGTACCACTCATACCCTAAGGTATGACTTTGGGGTTTTGTTTTCATATGTTGGTCAGTATAGATGACCATGGTGAAGGGTAGGGTATGAGTTGGGGTACCATTCATACCTTATGTTTTGATTAGCATAGGTGAGTTGTACCCACCTGGAAGTTAAAAATTTTGCACCCCAAACCCTTATGTCCCCACATTATATAACCCTTGGTTGTCTCTCATAACACACTTTGAAGAGTAGAAACACGCCAAATATCATTTCTAAACACTCACTTGAAGATTGGAGACTAGTGTTTCTACAAAGGGTTCTTCAAATGGGCTCAAGAGTCAAGTTTCTCTATAGTTTCTTCTTGTATAAGGCATGTACTCCTTCCCTAATTGTTTATTCCAACTAAATAAATTTTTAATATGTTTTAAATATTTATTATGAATCATGAATTGTTGGTTTGGAAACATATGTATAGGGTTTTGATGCATATTGTTGAATGTTTGTTAAAATTATGTTTTCACATGTTTTTGGTGATGGCTTGCACATGTGGGCGCTTTTTGTAGTGATTTAACAAACGGGTCATTATTAACCCTATACTTAATGGTTTATGCTTTGTTTTTTGTTTTGGTAAAGGTCTGCACTCATCATGTTTGATAAAATGCCTAAGTGAATGTTTTTACTGTATTGTTGAACTTTCATTGGATATATTGTATGGTATGGTTTGGTAATGGAAACCTAAATGGATTCGGATGGTTTTGCATGGTCTAAATGTTTTAAATGCTTCAAATACTGGGAATGGTCTAGAATGGTCTAAATGGTGAGAATGGTTTTGAAGGGTAAAAATGTAATATCTGGTGGTTATGGTTGGTCTAAATAAAAACCATGTGGGGTACACAGGAATACCCTAAGAGAATTATAACAACCCGATATTTTGAACCAGAATGCTACATAGTGCTTATGATCCCGAAGGACCACAAGCCAACCCATGACTGATATCTGTGCCTGTGCACTGCAATATATAATGTAATAATGCGAAAAACATGAACATGTAGGCCATAAGGTTCAACTAAATAAAGAATATGTAAAATAGTAACATCCATGTGGGTGAAAGATACCCAAAACAACTAAAAATTGAATCAAACCTGAACTAAATTTGAAAGCCTCTAAATACTGTCTGAATAAGGAGTTGAAGGAACATGTCTCCAACTAACTCCGTCTAGCAAAACTGAGCTGAAATAATAAAAGAAATAAAATAATATCGTATCATCCTCGGATGAAGAGGACTCACTGCAACTCTATATACTGGAATGTAGCTGCTACTGCCTGTCTTGAACTCGTGTCTCTAAACTTATGGTGTAACATGAAAAGAAAGCACCATAGCGCAAATGCGTCAGTACAACTGGAGTACTGAGTATACCAGTGAGGTAGGCTAATGCAAAGGGTTTACATGCATGAATAATTCTACTGACTGACTGATATCGACGTAAGAGTACAAACATACATACATAGTAACTAAGATCATAATACGTGATGGATAAATCTGTATGCTAATACATGGCTGGAACCGTAGTTGTGATAACATGGATGACTATATCTGATAGCCCTAAATTTGGTTGAAATCTCTGAGTTCCGTGCTATAATTGAATTTGACCATATCTTACAGTCCTGGTATACTGATATCTGAAGAACTATCTGAGTTCTTTTACTGAGACTGATACTGAAACTATGGGAGGTAGTTGTTTAAACGACATGCCCCATATGTGCCATTATGGATAAGATGGGTTCCAATCTCTGCCCTGACTGGAAGGGTGTCAATACCGCTCCACTGGTAAGGACAATATTTGAGCAACCCTCATATAACAGGTAACTCTAGTGAGAATGGTGGGAACCCTCATATAACAGGTTAAGCCACCTCATCTACCCTCATATAACAGGCTGCGATGTCTCAACCTATGCTGGCAACATAGTTCTGGAATGCAAAGATGACTGCTAAGAATCACACCCTTATATACACGTGAGTTCCCATCCTTGAGTTCACTCGGTGCTAACTCCTACTCCCATCTGAAGAGACTAAACATGATTCAACTGACTGTACATGGAAAGATTAACTTACTTCTATTGACTGACGGAGTAGTACTATTATCTGAGAGTTTACTGGGATCATGAGATTTCTAAGGTTTCCTGAGTCACATGACTGACTGAGTTCTATAGATTATAGCTTAACTGAGATTATTGTGACAACATGACATGTATCTAGGCATACAACTATGTTTTTCGGGTACGCATACCCCCAGGACTCAATAGAAGGAAACTGACACATATGACATGACTTGATCACAAGATTAGAGTCCACAATTCGCTATATCATAAGTAGGGGATAGTATAATTCATGTATTTAATCAACACCTCAAACATGGTAGGGAAAGCATGGATATAATTCGCACACAAAATTCATATTTCATCATCATACATACTTCATGCCATCACCATAAGAATACATAAATAGCATGGGCATTCATATTGAAGTGTATCGCTAACATGGGCTTGTCATTTAGATATCATGAAATCATATAAATATGAACTTCTAACATCCTTGGCATTTTATCAAACACCTTACATGCATTCTTTAAGGCATAGGTGGATTTCATACTTGCATTAGTTCAACCCACCCAAAGTTCATAATTTTCAACCAACAATCACATATATTCCATGAAAAACATCCTTAGATATCATCTTGAAACTTGAACAACAATTATCAACATGTACATGCTTATATCACCACAAAATTTTACAAAATAACATTTAAAAGCATGATTCTTGAACTCTATGAACGAATTGAATCCATAGATGAACACTACACATACCTTAAAGCTTGATCTTGAAAGAGATATAATGTTTCTGAAGGTGCCTGAAGAAATCCTTAGGCTTACCCTTGATGTTTCTTAACTAGAGTTTAACTCCTTTGGGAAAGAATGTTCTTGTTCCTGAGGAGATGATCTTGAGAGGAAACCCTAATCTTGTTGTTAAAAGTGTATGAGAGAGTGTTTTGAGATGTTTTAACTAAAGAGAATGGAAGATAATATGTTCCTTGAGGGTTATAAGTCATGGGAAGTGAAGGGAAAAGACCAAAGTACCTTTCTGAAATAAATTCCCAGTTGCTGAAAATAATAGCTGATGACATTTGTGAAAAGGCGTCAAAAATGTCATCACACAAGCTAGAATTGATGGTTTCTGCCTAAGTCTGATGACCTTCGTGGTAGGGAATAACAAATGTGGTAAGCTACCATGAATGTCGTCACCTAGGAGATGGTTTCTGCCTAAGGTTGATGGCCTTCGTGGTAGGGCATCACAAATGTGGTAAGCTACCATGAATGTCGTCACAAAGGAGCTGAATTCTGCCTAAGGCTAGCGACCTTCATCATAGGGAATCACAAATATGGTAAGCTACCATGAATGTAGTCACACAGGAGCTGGATTCTGCCTAAGGCAGATGACCTTTGTGGTAAGGCGTCACAAATGTGTTAAGCTACCACGAATGTCATCACACAAGAGCTGGATTCTACCTAAGGCTGACGACCTTCATGGTAGGGCATCACAAATGTGGTAAGCTACCACGAATGTCGTCACATTGTTTCCAACCTGACATGCTAGAGTAAAATAGGAATAACTCTTTGCTCCAATATCAGATTTAGGGGAGAAAAGATAAAACGAAACATACACTGATCATGCTCAACTAGCACATGATTTTAGGACTAAATTGAATTATAAACTGAATATATCCGAACTGAACATGCATATCTGATGCATGACTAATAAGCTGAACTCATGAATGCATGATAAGCTACGTACTGATACTTGATGCCAATTTTATACTAGAATTTTTAACATATAACTGAATAAGCTTATGAAAAATGGTTACCTCGAGCTAAGTATGAATTAGCAGAGAAAAGATGAGGGTACTTAGTTCGCATGTCTGCATCTTCTTCCCAAGTAGCTCCCTCCATGGACTGATTTTGCCAAAGAACCTTGACTAGAGGGACTTCTTTGTTCCTCAGCCTACGAGTCTGATAGTCAAGGATTTTGACTGGAATATCTTCATAAGAGAGGCTATTCTTAATATCAACGCTCTGAATAGGGACTACAACTGCTGCATCACCTATGAACTTCTTGAGCAAAGAGACATAGAAGGCTGGATGAACTGAGACTAGATCTGAAGGCAAATCGAGCTCATTGGCTACCTTGCCAAAGCGACTGAGAATCCTGAAGGGACCGACATATCGGGGACTGAGCTTTCCCTTCTTGCTGAATCTTTTCACTCCCTTTATGGGAGAGATCTTGAGATAGACATTGTCATCAACCTCAAATTTGAGATCCTTTCTATGAACTTCCGCATAAGACTTCTATTTGCTCTAAGCAGCCCAGAGTCTTTCTCTGATCAACTGAACTTTCTCTAAGGCATCGAATACTAAGTTAGGCGCTGTGACTGCGGTCTCACTAACTTCAAACCAACCGATTAGAGACCTACATCTCCTACCATAAAGAGCATCGAATAGAGCCATCTGAATACTGGAGTAATAGCTGTTGTTATATGCGAACTCAATCAAAGGAAAGAGGTCATCCCATCTTTCCTTGATATCAATTGCACACGCCCTTAGCATATCTTGTAGAGTCTGAATGGTCCTTTCTGCTTGACTATCTGTCTGAGGATAAAATGTTGTACTGAGATGAACTTGGGTACCAAGACCCTTTTGGAATGCTTTCCAAAAGTGATAGGTGAACTGGGTACCTCTTTCTGAGATGGTAGATAGTGGAACATCATGTAATCTGACCAACTCTCTGATATAGAGTTTGGCATTATCCTCGGTTGAATAAGAGGTACATACTGGAAGGAAATGAGATGACTTGTTCATTCTGTCTACAATGACCCAAACTGAATTAGCACCATATTCCTTGTGGGATTCGACCCCAACCTAGTTGGGTTATATATTTGACAACGATCGCTTACTCTCTCGTAAGGGAGGTGTAGTTTAAGCGTATCAAATTTTGGCGCCATTGCCGGGGAATACGGTTGTCAATTGAGTTTATGTGTGTAAGTTGATTGTTAGTCAAGTTTCCTTATTTTACATTTATTTGTTGTTTTTGTTTGTTATAGGCTCATTGTTGTTTATGACACAAACCAAAATTTTAGCAAAACCATTATTACCCTTTAATCCTGAACCTCATCTCATTGAAAGAATAGCTAACTAACAGGAAGCTGAAAGATTAGATACTTTAGCTAATGCTCAATTAAACCTCCAAAATGCTGATAACCCAGGTCAGGAACCTAATCCAGATGAAGAGGACCTGGGAGACAATGAGTTGTTGGGGCCAGTTAATCAAAGGAGTGCAGAGGATATAGCTGCATTAGTGAATAGAAATATGAATAGAAATCCTCCTTTCAGAGTAAGACCTAAACTCCAAGATATGCCCAAATCATCAGATAACCAATGTCCACTTGATGGTTATATTATATCAGGCCTTGAATTCGATTACCAAGCCAATGGTAGATAATGTTGCGGGTGGATCATTCATGGACGTCTCTTTTACCAAAGCTTCTAAGATGGTTGATCGGATGACAAAATAGAGTAAATCTTGGCATACTAGGGATTCTGAGGTAGCAAGCTCTACTGTATCTATTGGCATAACTGCAAAACAGAGGTAAAGAGAAGAAGAGCATCACTAGGACATGGCTCACATGAAGATGCAAATGGATCATCTTACTAAGCATCTATTATCAGGAAATACAAAGAAGGTTAAATTTGTAGCATCACAGGGGAGGGCTGACTCCAATCCTGAGGAAAAAGCCAATTACTTGAACAATTAGATTTTCCGAGGTGGTGGCCAAGGAAACCAAGGTTGGAACCATCAAGGAGATTGGAAGAGTAAAAGTGATAGGAGTGCACTGTATGTACCTCCTGGAAGCCGTGATAATGCTGCCACCAATTCAGGCAAAATGTCCATGGTGGACATGATGGAGAAACTATTAATGGGAGTTGAGGCAACAAATTCTGGGGTGACTGCTATAAAGAGTGAAATATCTTCCATGAGTCAACTAGTAAATTTGCACTCAGTTGCTATTAAACAATTAGAGTAGAAGATGAACTAATTATCCGCAACTTTCAACCAAAGATAGAATAGAACTCTACCAAGTGATACAGTTAAGAATTCGAGGACTGATGGATCGTGTATGGCCATTACCACTAGGAGCGATAAGATGTTATCTAGTCCAGGTTTGGGAGCTTCCTCTTATACTGATGAGGTTGAAATAGATTGGGATATGGTTGATGAATCTCTAGTGGTGCCTGTGGAGTTGGGAGGTTTGGAAAAGAAGAGTGTGGAAGTTGAATAACCAAGCCGAAGCATGTTAGTGATGTGGAACAAGGCATAAGAAAGGAGGTAAAATTGCTCTAATTGAAATCCCAAGGCCGCCACCCCCATTTGCACAACGATTAAATAAGAAATAAGATGATGGCAAGTTTAGCAAATTCATGACTATGTTGAAGTAGTTGACAGTGAATGTACCCTTAGTTGAAGCACTGGAATAGATGCCCGGATATACTAAGTTTATGAAAGATTTGTTGACAAAGAAAAGGACTGTGAGCTATTAAATGGTAGAGAAGCTTCATCATTATAGTGCTATCGCTAAAGATCTATTGTCTAGAAGAAAGATGATCCGGGAGCATTTACTATTCTATGTACGTTTGGATTGCTAATGTTTGAAATGGCCCTTTGTGATCTTGGGGCAAGTATCAATCTTATGCCATTTACGGTTTTTAAGAAACTGGTTTTGGGAGATCCTACACCCACCAATATATGGCTTTTAATGGCAGATAGATCGGTAAAAAAGCCGATTGGGATTCTACATGATGTACTTGTAAAAGTTGTTGATTTTATATTTCTTGCCGACTTTGTAATTCTTAAATGCAAAGTGGACTTTGAAGTACCCATAATTTTGGGTAGGCCTTTCTTAGCAATTGGGAGAGTGTTAGTTGACATGGAGATGAATGAGCTAAAATTTAGGCTCAATAAGAAAGAAGTTATCTTTGAAGTATATCGGTCTATGAAACAATAAAAATAGATTAGTTTCTTCTTGATTGTTGATGTATTCTATGATGATGAGCGAGATGTACCAGTTAAGGGTATGTCTTTTATGGAGACCATTGCTGGTTTGGTTGAACTTGCAAGCAAGGATGTGAGTGACTGCAAAGTGGTTGGACTAAGAATAAAGCATTTTCTTGATCTAACAAATGAGGTACAAAAGGTATCATCAATGTATCTTGACAAAGTCTGAGTAGTAAAAATAATCAAGTCATGCCGCGACGTTAAATCAGGCGCTGTATGGGAGGTAACCCATGATTTTATTTTCACTTTATTATGTTAAACAAAAATGTAAAAAGAAGAGTTGAGCCTATGTCAACATAGGCGATAGGTTAGGCGCCACTTATACCATTGCCTACGCTCACTACCTTACTTAGGCGATAGCTTAGGCGCCGCCTATGTCAATATAGGCGATAGGTTAGGCGTCACTTATACCATTGCCTATGTTTACTAGCTCACTTAGGCGATAGCTTAGGGCTGCCTATGTCAACAAAGGCGATAGGTGAGGCACCGCTTATACCATTGCCTATGCTTACTGCCTCACATAGGCGATAGGGTATGTGCCGCATTTCCAATCACCTATGCCTACTAGCTAGTTACTTTGCTACTTATTTAGTAAGAAAATAGTACCGAATAACTTTGCTATTTTCTCCAATGATGATCTTCATGCAGGTGGCATGACTCCTAATGTGGATGAGAAGTACTACTATCCAGGTTTTTTATCTTGTTATTTGCACTGGGAATAGTGCTGAGCTTAAGTGTGGGGTGGCTGGATGCTTTTCTACTTGTTTTGTAAGAAAATAGGACCTTCTCCTCAGCATTTTTCTGTGAGAGGATTATCTATTTTATTTATTTTGTTAGTTATATAGTCATAATTAGGTGCTTTTCTCGATGATGGATGGATGACGACCGTCTTAAGAGAAAATTAGTCATTTAATTGGATGTAACTATTCTTGTGGGTCACATGACATTATAACATAAGTATGTGATGGATCATTATGTTTGAAACACCTAGGCTCTAGTTTTGACTCTTGTTGTGATTGTTGGTTTTATTTGAATTCATGTAATTATTGGGTCAAGAATCTAGAATACTCCTAATTGAGTTGACTATGTGCCATGAGTGTGTAAGACTGTTGTATATTCCTTATTGCAACTGATGCTAGAACTTTCCTGGTGTGTGTGCAAAGCAAAATAAAGATTGTGAGTTTAGGAGATGATTTAGGCATTTCTTTGATAGCCATTGTTCATACCTTCTTTTGACCTACTTTTGTACATTATCTTAGCTAGCCCCATTGAGCCTTTACCTTTGTTTTTTTGTTAGCCTTATATGTAGCCTATCCAATTCTTTAATAGACCGTAATTTGATCCAAAAGCTCCTAAGCGCTTTAATGTAAAATCAATGTGAGTTAGGAGTTTGACAATAAGAGGAAAAAGGTAAAATTGATGCCCCAAAGTCTAGTTATTGGCGTGAGCAATTAATGTGGTTGGGAGTAGCTAAAATTGTTGAAAAAGTTCAAAATTTTATCCCGAACACGTTACAATGAACCTATTTTGGCCCTGGTCTTTCTTGGACATTGTGCACCTCAACTAAGGCAAATTGCTTAAGTTGAGGGTGGCTATTCTAGAGGTATGTAACGTGAAAAAGATGCAATATATATTTGAAAGGGTTGCATACTCCCACCATAGTGTTATTAATTGAGCGTAATGAGTTGGGGTGAAAAGAAAATTTGTGAAGATAGCAGAAGTGGAAGTTGGTAGTTAGAGATTGGTCTTGATTGCATAATGTAGTGTATTAAAGCGCTTAGGGAAGATAGTCACTATTTCTAGCCAAAATAGTACCTACCCATCCTTTAGCCTGCATTACAACCCGTAAAAGACCGATATGATCCTAATCTTAGCATTCTGATATTAGTGGAGTATTACACTAAGGTCAAGCATATGGTCATCAGTTGTAATTTGAGCATTCTTTGTGGGAGCGAGTGCAACTTGATTCTTGTATCCATTTTGTTAGAAATTGCATGATTGTGAGTGATTATGGGTAACTTTCTTATCGTAAGGGCACATGGTTGATGAAGGTTGGGCAATTTATATGATTTCTATGCTTAAACTATATGCATGAAATTTCCAACTTAATGAGTCTATTCTTGAGGGTAGGTTATATCTAGTAATGATTCCTGAATCTACTTCATGTTCATAATTGTTGTGTGAGCCTATTTGAGCATCTTCTCTTCCTTTGTAGGTGCTAAGTCTTGTGTAGTATGTATAAATGTATATGTTGTTTGAGGATGAATTAAGCTTTAAGTGTGGGGTGGAGATATTAGGTGTATTTATACGCCTAAGCACCATAATTTATCCATATTTTAGCTATGTTTAGAGAACAAAGTACCTAGTTTCTTTTGTTTTTACTCTACTTCTATGTAATTGAGCTAACCGATGTGATTAGCATGAATTTAGGTATTAATGAGGTAGATGAAGACATTATGGGACTATGGAATGCAGATGGCATATGACACAAGAAAGAATAGCAACCTGGACCAAATGTGGCACCTAGAAACTATGTCCAAGACTAGTTTGTCATTTATAATTAGTTCATGAACCTAGAAGGCAATTATGAGAGAAGAGATTATTAAAAGGCTTAATGCTGAATTTTTAAGGCTGATTCATTATTCTGTATTTTTTTAGGAAGAGAGCAGAGAAGGGCGGCTTAGCTTGAGAGAGAGAGAGAGAAAAACATTTTTTGGTCTTGCTCTCAGTATTCGCACACCAAGATCGTCTTCTAGTTTTTTGTATGATGAATATTTCTATTGTGATTTTCATTTTATTCAGGAGTAGCTAAGTTTATTAGTTAGGGTTATGGAAGCCTTGTAGCATACAATCTATTACTTTGGGTTTTGAATTCATTATGCATTGATTTGTTTACATCTTACTCTCTTCGTTTATCTTGAATTCTAGAGGTTGTAAACATGGAGGATATGCCTTAAAATGTAACTTGTTCAAAAGAAAGGTTGTTGTTCGAAAAGGAGAGTAGTGACAAGAAAATAGAATTACCAACCCCTATTTTATATGTTAATGCCTTAGAAGGATTAACTACTTGAAGATTTCGTATTATTTTTGGTAAACACTTTTGATTCGAGAGAACTAAAGTGAATTAGTCCTTGATGGTTGAGAAACACTAGGATTATGTTATTAAATACAATACGTTTCTCTGTAAGCATTATGCATGTATGAATTTGTAAAGCCTAGAGTTAGAAAGTACTAAAAACTACAAGGTGGACATAACCCTAGCTTGCTCTTTCTCTGAATTTGAATACTACTACACTTATTTCATATTGTTAAATTGAAACCATTAATTCGTGAACTGAATCAAATCCCCTTATTTATTTTATGGAAATGAATGATTAAAAGTCAACTAATCTGTATACAACTTAATTAGCACCATATGCCCTATGGGATTTGACCCTAACCTAGTTGGATTATATAATTGACAATGACTGCTTACTCTCTCATAAGAGAGGTGTTGTTTGGGTGTATCAGTTGGTATGCGGCTAACTCAGCACTCTGAGAAGAAATGAGTCCCGTGATATCAATGACCTTCTGGACTTGGTCAACGAATTCTTGAGGATCCTCGTCTGGGATAGACCCAAAGAAGGATGGAGGGTTCATTCAGGTGAAGTGCCGTACCCTAGCTACTGCTGAATTGGCTACTAGGTTGGCCGGAATGACTACTGGTCATTAATTATGGGAAGCTACAGACTAAGCAAGAGCAGTAAATATGGTCCTGAACTCCGTATGAGAAACATCTTCGCCCAAAGGATCTTCGGGCTGAGGAGCTAGCTGATTTCTTCTCTTTGGGGGCATGTTTCTGAAATAAGAGAAGAGCGGATTAGACTAAGAGACTGACTTGAAATTATGCTTACTAGAACGACATGAATACTGAAGAAAGGGAACTATTCCTAAAACATCATATAGGCTCCTGTATATAAATATGGTGCGCAACACACTCATGTACAAGACTTTACTAGATGTGGCTTTCAGACTTCCTAGGACTCTATTGACCCTTAGGCTCTGATACCAAGTTTGTAACACCCCTATTTTCTGAACCAAAATGCTACATGGTGCTTATGACCCCGAAGGACCACAAGCTAACCCATGACTAATATCTGTACCTGTACACTACAATATATAATGTAATAATGCGGAAAACATAAAAATATAGGACATAAGGTTCAACTAAATAAAGAATCTATAAAATAGTAACATCCGTGTGGGTGAAAGATACCCAAAACAACTGAAAACTGAATCAAACCTTAACTAAATTTGAAAGTCTCTAAATACTGTCTGAATAAGGAGTTAAAGGAACAAGTCTCCAACTAACTCTTCCTAGCAAAACTGAGCTGTAATAATAAATAAAATAAAATAATATCGTATCATCCTCAGATGAAGTGGACTCACTGCAACTCTGTATACTGGAAAGCAACTGCTACTGCTAGTCTGGAAATCGTGTCTCTAAACCTATGGTATAACATGAAAAGAAAGAAACATACATAGTAAGAGTACTGAGTATACGAGTGAGGTAGGCTAATACAAAGGGTTTACAAAAATGAATAATACTACTGACTCGCTGATATGGATGTAAGAGTACAAACATACATACATAGTAACTAAGATCGTAAGTACATGATGGATAAATATTTACGCTAATACATGGTCGAAACCATAGTTGTGATAACATGGATGACTGTATATGACAGCCCTGAATCTAGTTCAACTCTCTGAGTTCCATGCTATAACTAAATTTGACCGTATCTAACAGTCTTGGTATAATGATATCTGAAGAACTATCTGAGTTCTTTTACTGAGACAGATACTGAAACTGTGAGAGGTAGTTGATTAACTGACATGCCCCATATATGCCATTATGGCTAAGATGGGGTCCAATCTCTGCCCTGATTGGAAGGGTGTCAATACCACGCCACTGGTAAGGACAACATGTGAGCAATCCTCATATAACATGTAACTTTAGTGAGAACAGTGGGAACCCTAATATAACAGGTTAAGACACCTCATCTACCCTCATATAACAGGCTGTAATGTCTCAACCTATGCTGGCTACATAGTTCTGGAACTTAAGGAATACTGCTAAGAATCACACCCTCATATACAAGTGATTTACAATCCTTGGGTTCACTCGGTGCTAACTCCTACTCCCATCTGAAGAGACTAAACATGATTCAACTGACTATATATGGACAGATTAACTGACTTCCATTGACGTACGAAGTAGTAATATTATCTGAGAGTTAACTGGGATCATGAGATTTCTAAGGTTTCCTGAGTCACATGACTGACTGAGTTCTATAGATTATAGTTTGACTGAGATTGTCATGACAACATGACATGGCTCTAGGCACACAGTTATGTTTTTAGAGTACGAATACCCCAGGACTCAATAGAAAACTGACACACATGACATGACTTGATCACAAGATTGGAGTCTGCAATTTGCTATATTATAAATAGAGGATAGTATACTTCATGTATTTAATAAATACCTCAAACATGGTAGGGAAAGAATGGATATAATTTGCACACAAAATTCATATTTCCATCATCATACATACTTCATGCTATCACCATAAGAATACATAAATAGCATGGGAATTCATATTGAAGTACATCACTAACATGGACTTGTCATTTAGATATCATGAAATCATATAAATATGAACTTCTAACATCCTAGGCATTTTATCAAACACCTTACATGCATTCTTTAAGGCATAGGTGGATTTCATACTTGCACTAGTTCAACCCACCCAAAGTTCATGATTTTCAACCAACAATCACATATATTACATAAAAAACATCCTTAGATATCATCTTGAAACTTGAATAACAATCATACGTGTACATGCTTATATCACCACAAAAGTTTATAAAATAACATTTAAAAGCATGATTCTTGAACTCTATGAACGAATTGAATCAATAGATGAACACTACACATACCTTAACGCTTAATCTTGAAAGAGATCTAATTTTTTCGAAGGTGCCTGAAGAAATCCTTAGGCTTGCCCTTTATTTTTCTTGACTAGGGTTTAACCCCTTTGGGAAAGAATGTTCTTGTTCCTGAGGAGATGATCTTGAGAGAAAACCCTGATCTTGTGGTTGAAAGTTTATGAGAGAGCTTTTTGAGATGTTTTAACTAAGGAGAATGGAAGACAATACATTCCTTGAGGATTATAAGTCATGGGAAGTGAAGGAAAAAAGACCAAAATACCCTTATGAAATAAATTCCCAGTTGCTGAAAATAATAGCTGATGACATTAGTGACAAAGAGTCAAAAATGTGGTAAGCCATCAAAAATATTGTCACACAGAAGCTGGAATTGATGGTTTCTGCCTAATTCTGACGACCTTCAAGGTAGGGCATCGTAAATATGGTAAGCTACCACAAATGTCGTCACTTAGGAGCTGGTTTCTGCCTAAGGCTGACGGCCTTCATCGTAGGGCATCACAAATATGGTAAGATACCAGAAATGTCATCACACAGGAGTTGAATTCTACCTAAGGTTGATGAACTTCATGGTAGGGCATCAAAAATATGGTAAGCTACCACGAATATTATCACACAGGACCTGGATTCTGCCTAAAGATGATGACCTTCGTGGTAGGGCATCAAAAATGTGGTAAGCTACCACGAATGTCATCACACAGGAGTTGGATTATGCCTAAGGCTGATGAACTTTGTGGTAGGGCATCACAAATGTGGTAAGCTACCACGAATGCCATCACTCTGTTTCCAGTATGACATGCTGGAGTAAAATAGGAATAACTCTTTGCTTTGATATCAGATTTAGACAAAATTGGAATCGTTGGAAAGATAATTCAATTATCTATATTTTGATAGGTTATTATATCTAAAATTCCAAGTATAATGAGTTATGTTCTTGTTTGAAGTTGACTATAGCAATATCCTTCTCAAGAATTTAATCGGTAAGGAATGTTTTGATTCATCTAATAGTTAGGAGTTATTTGAAGCCTTAACATATATCTAACCTACTCATAAAACTATAAAATAACCATGATGTACTATGCATGAGCTTGGTACATAGCTCTAATATTGGTTTGGATTTTTTGGGGTATTACAAGAATGAAATAATAAAATTGGATTGAATAATAGTTATAGCTTAATTGAATATCCTTGTGGGGTAAAAAGAAATTCAATAATTAATCTTAATGATGATGTACTTATGGGGTATATGGGAACCCCCCAAGTAAACTAATTAATGTAATCTATGGGGTACACGAGACTCCCCTAAGGTTGGCTAAAGACATTGCTTGCAAGCTATAGTCGGTATGACGATAACATTTGTAATAGAATTGATTGATAATAAATGGAATGATGGTTTTGTTGGATGGTAATGGTTTTTAATTGGGCCATAATGGCAGGGTGTGATAGCTAAATATGAAAGTGAGAGTCAAAGGGACAAAACTGAAAACACATGTTTACCGATATGAGAATAGGTTAGGATGACCTCACATATGATATTTTTGGGGTACACGGGAATCCCTTAAGTACATTTGTATATATGTATCATAAGAGCAAAGGGTACTCGAGAATCCTCTACTCCTATGGTATCTCTGATTCATGCAACCATACGTATCGGGGCTCATTTAAGGGGTTACACTGGACCCATATAGCCCATTGGTGGATTATCACGGTTAATCTACACATACCTATGTTAATGGTGTTAAAATCATGCTAAACCCAATTTTCTTTCCTTGCATAGTTTTATATACATATATATGTATATATATATGTGTGTGTGTATGTATGATTTGTATGAATATGGTTGGTTTACTTGGTTTGAAAGGTTGGAATTATTTTATCCTAATCCTAAGTGCATGCTAGCATTCACCCGCTAACCCATCCACGGGCAGCTGTATTTCTATGCGATGTAGGAACCGACCATACTACTCTTGCTCATTTATCATATTTGGGAATAGTCGATGTTGGATTGAAGTAGTGAGCTTCCATATCTTGGAAGGCATCTATTTCATGTCATGGATTACTATACTTTTTTTTTCATAGACTTTTGTTTTGTCTATGGTCGCGGACATGTCCCGACTAAGTACTCTTTAGTTTTCGTTTAGAGGCTTTGTATGGACAACTGTGGACTTAGGTATGATTTTATCTTGTTATATATATAAATATACATTAGATTATAGTTTTGATTTTGGATTATGGTGTTGGTTTGGCGATGGGTTGAATATTGGGTGGTTTAGCTTGGGTGGGTTGGTCTCGGATATAGACTTATCCCAAAGTCACCAAATTGGTAAATATATTAGCTAGTTATATTTTTGGAGTTCATCCGACTTGGGATACATGTCAGTTTATTGGGTTGGGTATCGGGGGATGGTCTCCACTCCCAGATGGACTTGGATTTCCCATTACGACAAGGCCCAGGTTCGGGTCATGGCACTTACATGACCTTATTATCCCTTAAGCGACCCAGTCGTCCACAAAATATTTCATAGGAGATATCTGTGTTGTGTATGCTATAGCCACTTAAGAAAAGATAGGATTAACAATGCAACATCTTTCCTCAGGCAAGGTATCATAAACGCAACACTTGGTCGCTTAAGTAATAGTCACTTAAATGACCCGGTGACCGCTTATGCTATACCCGGGTCATTTAAATAACCCTTTCTTACCATTTTCCTCTAGTTTTTAGGCTTAGAGCATGAAGTTTTGATCTTTTGAGTAATTCCTTCTATTTCTATGATTGGGTAAGCTCCAAAACACCTATTTCAACTATTTTTCATTAATTCTATCATTTAAATCTTATTTAAAAGTAGATTTAAAAGTGGAAATTAGGAATTTTTGCCAGACAGGCCTAAAAATTATATTCTTCAATTCAAACCATTATTTTTACCTGTTTCTACTTGTTTAAGTTTCTAATCTTATAAGTATCATTTTTCTACACATTTTCATCTTCAAAACAACCTCAAATTCTCTAGTTTAAAAATAAGTTTTGAGGGGTTTTGTCTGTCAAGATTGAAAATGAGTTTTCTTTTATTTGAACCTCGTTTTTAACTCATTTTCACTTTGGGTTTTAGTTGTAGACTTCTATGATTATGGAGAATGTGTTTGTAAAATAAATTATAATTTTATCCTACTTTTTTGAAAACTTATTTTGGGGGGTTCATTTTAACCCCTACTAAAAAAATAGGCAACATAGGTACCGTTGCTTTCTTTTTTATGCACAAATTCTATATTTGTGTGTTTTAGCTAGTTTTGAATCTGTTCATGAGGTAAAAGATTTTTGTCTAAGGCTTTTGGACTGGTTTTTTGCATACAAGGTAGGTTATGTATTAACTTTCTTTAGACTTGGCAGGGTAGTTAATTTTGATACAAAAATCATGTTAAGGGGTGGGAACCATCGAGGAAATGGGTATATTATGGTGTTGTTCCCGTGTGAAGGCCTATATTGTTGCTTATTGGTGCTTTGGAGATATTATCTACTATGTGTGACCGTATGGGGTCTTATATGATATTGTTGGCCTTGTGTATGTGAAAGTAGTTGTATCTTCTTAGATGAAAAGGTCTAATGTGGTATCAATGGTATATTTGGTATATTTTACACTGTTGGCATGTGATTTATGTTGGATTTCATGGATGGTTGGAATATTAAGTGGATTTTGGCTCACTTCATAGGTATATTTGTTGGATATGGAAATTCTCATTTAGGTTGATTGTGATCATTACATCCTTCGATAATATACATTCATGAAATGTTGTTACCTCTATGGAAATACTGGAAACACTGGCTTTTTATGACAAAAAATGTTACATCCTTAAAACCCTCTATTGATAGATATGCCAGAGAAGAGATATGTATATTGGTTTTTGGTATTGGTTGTATAAGGATTGACGAACCCCCCATTGGTCCAACTTGGGTACAGATTTTGGTTGGCATATATAGAGGTTGTGCGACGACCTCGTTCATTGAATCATCATACTCATCATCACATTTTTATATAACTTGTACCTTCTTGTGTGCATTATTATATATAATATAATACTTGTCAATGTGTATTACTTCCCTTTACTTTTATGAGTGTTATTCATATACTTGTGCTTCCTTATTGAATCTGTGGGTGATACATATGAAAGTTATAGACCTGTTAGTGGAGACGGTATGGTATATCATTTGGGACATTTTCTTATTGTAGTTGGCGTGCCCTTAGTATGTATTTTCTATGATTTTTTTCTACTTTGCTCAGTCAACCTATGATACCTACTAATTATAAGTGGATCGTACTCACTTCTATTGTGCCATTTTAGTGCAAATCTAGGTTCGAGTGCGCTTCAGGACAGTTGATTTCAAGTGATACTTAGTAACCATTTCAAGGTAATAGTTGGTCCTTGCATCCGGATTTGACTACTACCTTCTCCTATCTAGACTATGTCTTTATTTGTATCTAGAGACAAAGTTTTCCTTTTGTATATCCAATCCATTTTGACATCGAGTTTTACTAGTTAGTTCTTGATTGTGACACCAGGTTTAGAGATTATTTTATGGTGTCCATGGTTATATCTATATCTCTACTCTCATCCTCTTTGTATGGTTTGGCTTTGTTCAAGAAGCCTTACATTGGGTATCAGTGTTATTTCCCATTTTATATTAGTTTGGGTCATAAGCTTACTTTTCAAGTCTTGTCGCAATAAGTGCCATCATGAACTTTGGATTTTGGGTTATGACAAGTTACTACAATAGAGTCTCCAACAAGAGTAGATTTTTACATAGATAAGTTAAGCATATCTAAGACAATGTATAAACCTAAGGCATGTTTAACAAATACATATGAATAAGTGGAACCCAATTGGTCACAAACAAGAATAGTACTTGTTATGATTGTATCTGAAGCATCTGCCTCAGATTTTCTTGGAGAGGTATAGTATTTAGATCTGTCATCGATTTAAGAAACCTCTCTATCTGTGCTAAGTACCACCTCTGCCTATATTACCACCTCCTTGATTTCTACCATGGCAACTCTATTAACTACTATGTCCATCTTATGGATGACCTCTACCATTACCATCACCAACTCAACCAACCAAAACCATAGCTCTAGACTGAGAATTTCCCAAAAAACTCAATTTCATACCATTAAGACAATTCCTCATAAATTTACCATACCACCATAAGTGAATCATGCTCTATCTGGTAAAGGTCGGCTAGTATAAGAATGTAAAAGCCTCTTGGCTTCCACAACTAAAGTCTTCTAAATAGTCCCTGATGGAACTTTTGTAGATACTAGCAGAGCTGACTATATATGGAAAGATGAATAGGGAAAATTACCATAAAACTTAGAGTAAGATCCGTTAAAGTTGCCCATATTCAAAGCACTTCATTGATATTATCTTTTCCTATAGAGCCTGCTTGACTCCTTCCACTTTCTTTTAAAAGTCAAAATTATCATTAAAATCCACCTTAATGATGTTAGCTACAATGCCATAACCTAGAAGTTAATATTTGAACATTTCCTAAATAAGAAGACCCTCTTCTCTACAGTACAAAGAAATGAGTCGTATATCTAGACAAGGCCTAAAAGTTATTCTTATAGACTACAACCAATATAATTCCTCCTCAATCTCTAGAACATCATTCTTCTTCTTGTCACACAGAGTATGTGGCACATACTTATCTAAGAACATAACATGGTGAACTAAGTCCATGTCAATGGAGGTAACTTTAGTGACCAACATTTTAAATAATCCCTCCATCACTTCATTGCCTCACCCTTTAGTTGGAAAGTTACAAATTCTATTCAATGCTTCTCCATAATGTGCATCTTATGTAGCTTATGATAACAACCAATAATAAACTTCATAGCATTCTCTATCTCAAAACTAGAAAAGGTGAGAGTTTTCATCCTCAGAAACTTAGACAACATATCATTTTCAGTCTCGGTCATAACAAGATCTAAAACCAAATAAAGGAAAACCTCCATACCAAAGTTCTCATCCATCCTAAAGTCTAATGTAGTATCATGATGCCCCCCAAGAAACTGGTAAGCAGGCAAAATAAGCATGGTCTATTACCCTCCTAGATAACACAGAATAGCAAGTATCTATTGAATAAATCTAGACAATAACTTAGGAGGAGCCTCACCTTTTTGAACTAGTACTTTCTTCTCTAAATCATAAAACTACTCATTCACAACCTCATCATGATAATCCTAGGAAAGGGGAGGTTTCTCAAATCTAAGTTAGGTTGGATTTGTTGAAGCTGGAGCTCCACCCCTTTTTTGTGTTGCACTACCACTCTATCTTTCCCTACCTCATCTTTTGCCTATAATAATAAGTTGTACAATTAAACCTAATGATGTAGGAGTTATTGCTCTAGATCTATTAGCTATTATATTCACCATCTACTAAATAATAGAGTGGAAAGGTCATATACCAATTTGGATCTCCATATACTAATTGGAATCAATTAATAGCGGAAAGAAGAAAAAAGTGATATTTTCTAAATTCCCATAGCCTCTCAAAGAAAGGTAGACATATCTTTGTACCATTTTGGAAGGCTATGCTAGACTCATTTTGGTATAACAAGATCAATAAATGGATGGACTTGATAAAATTGCTATCACAATTCGAATCCCATTATGAGTCACATCTACACAAATCATCTGGTGGGACAACCATATAACCCTAAAACCCAACACCAATATTTAATCGATATTAAATATTAAATATGCAATTATATTACAAACAAAGAATTTGAATAATTATAATAATTAAAGAATTTGGGATAAATCAAATGCCTAAAGCACCCATAAAAATAGAAAGTCATTGTACCAAAATATCTAAATATGATAATCTTTGGCTACTACCCAAAAAAATACAATAACTAAAGTGTCTATGTTCGAAAGAAATGGAAAATAATATATTTTCCAAAAACTCATGGATGCTTGGAAGATAAAGCTCATCCTTGAGTCAAAATGGCCACTAGTTATAATTAAGGTCTCATCGAAATTGTTGGAATATGATTTGCACTCAAGAAAAGAAGAGTTTATGTAGTATAAGTACAAAACCTCTAAGCATTAGCAAGGTCATCGGCCCAGTCAAATTAATGAATATAAAAACATAACCAACATTATGTAAACAAGTAAAAACATGTAACACTTAGCATTTATACCTTCACTTAGTCTTTTATGAAAAATAAAAAAGTAAACTTAAAAAGCATAGAACAAACATTCAACAAGTTAATATCAGGACTAATGTTAGTTAATTCATCCTTGCAACAATTACTTTTGCATTGAACTTCAACAAATAATTACTCAATTCACTTATATAAATATCCTAACCCACTCATGGATCCAAAAACAACAACACTATCAACTAGTTCACTCTAGGAACCCAACATAATAACTATAATATAAGTCAATCCATTCATGAAATCATAAAACTCACCAATACTATATATTCATATGCTATAGGTTTTATAAATGCCCAGTATCTATGACCTATAGGAGATGACCTTATTACATATTCCAAATAACCCAGATAACTAGTGTCTTTCACCCTTTGTTATACCCGGTACTCTCAAGCTACTGTGCAATATAAGACTCATACCCTCAAGTTGTAAAGACTCTTTATGAGTCATATAATCCAATTATAAATAGATCAATAGGAAAATAAAATATTTCTAGTTACTTGATGAATCAATAGTAGGATTTGTTACTTGATGTTATGAGTCATACAAAGGGGAGTCGTAAGATCATCAGGGTAGGTTCTCTGTATTTCTGTCCAGCTTATGAGTGATGGCTATAAGTAATAATAACTTGTTATGAGTTATAAGATATGACTCGTATCCTTACGAGTAAGGGATCCAAGAATTAAGACTTATGTTTTGATAGACTTATAAATTACTTGTACATATATTAATTCCTCAAATAGCTCCTAGTTAATGAACAAATCAAACTATTCCTTAGCGATTAAGTTCATGGGATGCATATAAATATAGTCATATTAAAACAATCATAACTTTTGTTATACTAAGAACTTTTAATCTCAAGACCCACAAACAGATATATAATTGAATTATCTTTCAAACAATACCGATTATTCCTCAATCTAATATCAGAGTGAAAAGTTATGGTCAAATTACTGAAGCGGTATCAAAGCATAAGGAGTCATCATCACAGTAGTAGGTACCAAAATTTGAGTTCCTGGTGATGACTCAAGACATGACCCATACCCAGAACTTACGAGTCATGACCTAAATCAATAGGATAACTTCTAAATGATTTCAGAAGGTTCCTCAGGGTTTTTTTGGTGTTTTATCCTTTTTAACCCCCCAACCCGTGACTTAAAAACATAAGAACACGTTATTTATTCTCCCATTTCTCAAGAACAACAAGGCTAGGGTTTCTTCTTCAAAATCATTTCCCAAGTTCCCAAGTCTAAGTTCCCTTCAAAAAAGTCAAAAAGTCCAGATATACAGGGTTTATGAACAAAATTATTATTTCATCATTGCACCTAAAATACATGATTTTTAATATTAATTTTATTTATTTTTAATTAGGGTTCATACCCAAATAGCCATATTTTTGAAGTATGATACTACGATGTGATAGAAAGCTTTAAGTGCACTATGGTTTTCATATATTAATGTTTTGACTTATAAGATTCAGATTATCATTTGAATTTCATTATCTTGACTTGGGATTGTTGAAAGATTTCAAGTTTATCATTGAGCATGAAGTATTGTTATGAATATTTATAAAATAAAGCATGAATTCTAAGTCCTAAGTACAATTACTAAGTTTACAAGAAGTTTATGCTATTTAGCTTCATTTATATGTTCTATAACAGGATTTAAAGAAAAGCTTAATCCTTTGATCTAAAGATAAGATGTGAAATCCACAACTGTTCATCTTAATTATGATTGAAAGTAAAGAGAAGCATAACTGGTTTTTATTTGATAAACCCTTACGCTATTTTAAGGTGGATTTCTTAAAGTATGAGCACAGAAATTTTGTTGGAGTAGTATTTAAAACCTAGAAAGGAATGCAGATGAGCATATCCTAAATTCCTAAAAACTACATGCCAATGTAGGTTAAGTTTTTCCCAATATGGAGTAAGTATTGTGATCACTTAAGTTTCTATTCCAATGGAAAGTGTAGAAAAACTCTCCCCAATATGGATAAGACGTTGGAATCTATGGTAGCTCACATTGTTCATGTCGATTAGAAGAATCTCCCATAAGAAAGAATAAAAGTAATGATTTTAGAAAATAAGTGTGTTGAATCACTAATATTTACAGTATGCTTTAGCATTTATGTTTTATGATCCTTTAGTTTTAAGATTCCTTAATGTCTAAGGTGAGTTCTTTTTACACTTAGCATTATTTATTATAAAGTATATTCAATTTCTATGTTACTTATGCATTTACCCCCATATACTCAGTACATTCCAAAGTACTGACCACATATATGTGTTTGTGGATACATTCATTCAAAATGTAGATACCAATTGCAACCAACACATCATAAACAGACAGTTCGTAGGTTCCATCCAGTAGGTGATTATTTCTTTTGATTTGAGGTCTCAAGTCAGTTATAGTTCCTATACCTTATTTTTTTATTATTCTTATGTATTAAATACGTATAGGTTGAGGTCATGTCATGACTACATATATTCAGTATTAGTAGATGCTTCATAGACGGTTATTAAGAGCTGATGTATTTATTTTTAGTTTTGTTTTGAATAACCAAAGTGTAAATGTTTTAAATGGTTTTGTATAGAACATATTCAGCAAATACATCAATTTTTCTTATTTCTTATAGATTTATGTATCTTATTTAGTTTCTCTCGAGTTATGCCAGTATTATTGGTTAACTTAGGATCATTTGTGGTTCTAGGCACCGTGTGACGTCTAGAGGTAGTCTTAGGGCATTACAAACTTGGTATTAGAGAATAATGTTTAAGTGTCCTAGGGTATCTATGAAGTCTTGTCTAGTAGACTATTGCAGAATGATATGGAGATGCCTATACTTTTCTTTGAGAGGCTATAGGGTATTTAGAAAATATTTCCCTTATTTCATATCTCTAATCCTGTTGTATATATGTTCCTCAAGAAACTTGTATAGATTTTCATCATTTTCTATTCATGCCAGCTCTATCATATTTTTAAGGTAACGAAAATAATCTAGCTTAAATTCCTATCGATAGAGTTTTCTGTGATAGTTCTCACAGACATCTATGGGATTACATATGGGCTCTAAAATATCCCATCAGTGCCTTTATGTTCAAAAGTTTGGAATATTTTATTCATTGTCATGAAAATATTGCACTAAGCTAAAGACAAATGTGTTTTCAGATCCCTTCTCAGAATCTTATGATAGCATCTGACCTGAAGTTAGAAGCATGATCTAAAAGTTTAAAAAAAGTAAAGTGGGGATATTATTTATATGGATTTAGTAGATTATGTATCCACGGGGCTAGTTGTGTGAAACATGATCTAGTAGTCTTGAAATAGTGCATGAAAGATTTAAGTTTATTAATTTAGAATTAAGTATGATTATGTGGGTGTGATTTAAAGGTGTGCCCAAGGTGATATGGGATTGTATTATTTCTATGTTTTTAAAGTGTACGTGCTTTGATAGTACCTTTGAGTTTCTTAGTGAGAATGATGCTAGATATGTAGTATATGATATTCTTACCAACTAAGTTATGGGTTATAGGTTATTGATATTAGGTAATTTTAGTATAGCATAAATTCTCCTGGTTTAGGTAAAAATATAAGTTTAAAGATGTGATATTAGTATGCTATGAAGGAAAAGAACCAGAATAGGTGTTTGATGAGTCAAGTATGCTTCGACAAAGGTGTAAGAATGTGATGATGATTCCCAAAGCTAAAGAAAGTTAAGGATTGTATATATTAAGGGATGTTCAAGAATGAAGTTAGTATAGTTCATTAAAACAATTTGGGAATGCCCATGTTAAGTTTAAGAATCTATGTTTAAATAGTCGATGGCTAAGATAATAGAAATGAGAGTTTGAAATTCTAAATGGTGTGAACTTAAGGTATGGTGATACTCCTAAAGATTATAATTTAGTAAGGTTTTAAGTTATTTTATGGTACCTATTAGGGCTATAGAAAGTTGAGGGTTCTATTTCAGAAGAAAGTATTAGCAGTTGGTTTTACACTTTTAGGTATAGTCTTTCAAGAAGTGTTTAGTAGTCATGTGTACTGCTTATGTCCCGAGCTCAATAGTAGTGTGATTGTAGTTCAGTTTAGAGTTTAATGCAGAGGCCCACAAACATAGAATAATTGATTAAATCTAAGGGGAGATGATAGAACAAGGAACCAAGACAAGCTCTCAGATTATAGTAATGATGCCAGTGCATTGTAGAACAACACTAGGGAGGAATAACATTGACCCATTCTTATCTCAGTGTAAATTTTTGTTCTTCATTCATCATGACCTCTATTCGTGCCTCACATATCAACTCCATGATCATATCTCATATCATGAACTTTTCATGAAATTATGTACACTCCTAGTTCCCAGTATAAGGACTTCTAGTTCACTCAGCAGTACAAATCATATTCCTTGAATTTATGATCTCTATGCATAGGTCATGCATCTCATGACTCATGTACCAATTCTTTACAGTATGCTGAGTTCCTATAACTCATTGTTCACCCTCAATGGCCGATGAAAATTCATATTATGCCATGTATGTCCTTAGTTTAGATTTATTTGATGAATCTATGTTGTTGATACTCTATTCCTTAGGCCTTGGTTAAGTGTAAATTTATGCATAGTATTATTTCATGCTTCAGAACCTCATGTTCTAACCTTTCATTGACCTTTTCTTATGTGAAGATACTAGTGATAAAAGAAGATGAACAATGATTTAGATGGGAGAGAGTAATGTTTCATATTTGGAAAAGATTATTGTATGCTTGTTTTATGTAAGGCTATAAGTTTGAAGGATGATTGAGGGAATGTTGTTCATAAATATCATAATTAGCTGAGGATTCTATGTGTGTCTTCTTGGGTATAATGTAATACCCCAAATTTTTGGGCTAGCCTTTGAACCATCGTTCTTACGTGTATAAGCTACAATCTAAATGATTCCTATATGAATATAAGTTTCATGATCTTTATCCTTATATTTGATTTGCTTTTGAGGTGAAAAATATTCATAAGAATCACTTAGAACAAAGTTGAGCTTATAGCCTTTGATTTATCCAAAGTTTGGTGTTTGATTGTACAAGGGTCTACTTTAAACATGTATAACTTTTTATATACATATAATTTTGTAGATCAAAACACTCCAAATTGTATATAATTAAATTATCTTTCTAGAGATACTAGTTTCTCTAAAATACGATACTCGAACGAAAAGTTATGGCATTTTTGGTGTGAGGTAGTAAGCCGATATGATAGCGATTTGATGCATTGGCCTGCGAGTTATGAAACTATTTCACATGCTAATTCTGTTTTTAAAGGATCTAGGGGTACTTTAGTCACTTCCCCTCACCCATATCTGCCCATAACACTTAATTTCAACCCCTAAAAGCAATATACACTCAATTATTCATCTTTTCTCTCAAAGAAAAATCCTAGCCTCCTCAAGAACACCAAGAACTTCATCAAATTTTCTTCAAGAAAAATAAGAACTCTAGTTTTCAAATTCAAGAATTCCTTCAAGATTGTGTTTCTCCTTTAAGATTCAAGCTTTAAGGTATGTGAAAGTTCATCCATGGGTCCTCTTTTACCCATGGAGCCCAAAAACTCTTTTCTTTTAATTAAAGAATGAATTTTCCATTATTATGGTAGTATGTATGTTCAAGAAAGATTGAATTTTATGTTTTCATGGTGGTTTTAATTCAAATCAGCCCATGTATGATTCCATGAAAGATTTTAAATTCCTCATGCTATGAATTTGAATTTTCCATGCTTTATTCAAGTAAACTCCATGATAGATCCTAAATTCATGATGTTTAGCAATATTCTCACGTTTTAAATTCATGCTTTCCACATGTTTGATGAATTTCCCATATCATGTTAAGTCTATTTCAAAATGAATCCCTAAGCTTTGAACTTCGCCATGTAACTCTATTGTTTGCCCATGTTTAAGACATTCTTACATTCAAGCTATAAACTTTATATGTTTTGATGAAGCTCTTATGTCTTATTTTAATCAAATCACTTGTGAATTCCCCAAATCATGATCTTAGTTATGTAATCATGCTATACTTTCATGTTTCAGATATTTCCATGTCAAAGTCCATGATCATGACATGTTATAATGTGGTTCCATTTATGTACAAGTTCATGCCTCTCAAGTGTTTGACAGATTTTTAAATGAAAGTGTTGTTAGCAAGCCACTATTATTGTGCTAGATCATGGCATGTTTTACATTCAATGTTTTTGAGTCTTGAGGGTATTCGATACCCAAAAATCTAGCTATTTACCAAGAGCTACAGTAGTTATAGAATAGTCTCAGTAGTGTCACAAATAGTAGTACTCAGTCCAGTTTAGTCAGTTAATAGAATTACATGAACTCAGTCCAGTTCAGTTAATTAGCAGTACTCAGTGTACTCAGTTAGTTCTAGAACTCAGTAATATTCAGTCAGTTAACAGAATTTTGTAGTACTCCGTCAGATAGCAGAACCCAGTGAATTCAGTTCAGTTTTTCTAGAAAGTATGATCAGTAATAGTTCAGTCAAGACTAGTGCAATCTAGAAATCAGTTCAGTATCTATTTTGTTGGGAGTAGGAATTAGCACCGAGTGAACCCAGGGATAAGGGTATTCCTTCTAGCATAGGATTTGACACTTAGTAGTAATCCATGCATTACAGAACTATGTAGCCAATGTAGGTTGAGATATCTTCTTTCCAGACTAGGGTTGATACATCTTATACTTGTTTTCCTGCCAGTGAGGGTTGACAAAAGTGATTCCTATTAGAGAGGGTTAAATCACAGCTTGTCTTTACCCATGGTATGATACTAACATCCTTCTAACTGGGGTTACAAGTTGGACCCTAATTCATTTGGAGAGGGGCATGTCGGTTAAATGACTATCTCTTATAGTTTCAGGTTTAGTCTCAGTATAGAACTCAATTTAGTTCTATAGATTCAGGATTATCAGACATAGTCACCCAACTCAGTATAGAACTCATTTCCATTCTACAGAATCAGGACTGTAAAAAATAGTCACTCAGTTATTAGTACTACAAACAGTAAACTCAGATATCAGTTAATCAGTATTCAGAACTCATTATCTAGTGTTAATATGATTTTAGTTGCAGTCTCAGTTACAGTCTTAGTTACCATCTTAGTGACAGTCTCAGGTGAGTAATCAGATCAAAAACTCAGTTCAATTTTAGGTTTTCTTAACCATAGCGTACAGTTATCAATTATTCAGTTATCAGTATTTCAGTACCTCAGTTTACAGAATATTTCAAAGTCATGTAATATGCTTGGTCTTGAATTCTCAAATAATATAGTTTTTATAAATTCATGCTTAGTTATCTCTTGTTACTCAGTCAGTACATATCTCATATGCATAATACTCTACAGGTTCAGTCCCGTTATTCAGACTAAGTACAGTTCAATCTTACATTCCCAGTATTCAGCTATTAGACATTCAATTAATTAGATAAGTTAGTATGTTTATGTATTCATGCTCAGTTTGATTGTATATTTAGATCATCAATTTATTTCAGTCTCCATCATGTAATTTCAGACCCATTATTCATACAATATCCATGTCTTATCATATTCCAGCTTCAGTTATATTTTATATCATTAAAGTAAGTTTACAGAAACTAAATTTAGAGATTCACTATCTTATCAGAGAATGTTTGTTACTCATTCCTTCAGATATTTTAGTTTTTAGTTTATTCCAGCCTATTGATGAGTCCACTTATACTTTGTATGCATGTTTTACGATTACGTATGGAATTAGTTTTACTTATTGCATTTACCCCTACATACTCAGTACATTCGAAAAGTAATGATCCACATCTATTTTTATATGCTACATTATTTCATAATATAGGTATCAGTTATAGCAGATGCATCATGATTAAATAGTTACAAATTCCAGCCAGCAGGTGATGAGTTCTCCTACTTTGGGAACTTCAAATAGTTTTAGTTTATGCACAGTTCATTTATTTTCATGTGTATTGATTAGTGGTAGTTGGAGGCATGTCCTAGCTATCTATAGTCAGTAGAGTAGATGCTTCATAGATGGCAGTCAGAGTCAGTCATGTAATTTTAATTTCATTTTTTAGATTTATCAGATTGTAAATCTTTATCAGTATTGTATCTATTTTGTATTTTTAGTATGATTCTGTTTCTGCACAATAGAACAACTATTTATTATGTTATAATTTAGTTGCTTAATAGTATGCTAGGTCATGGGTTCGCTTGGGATCACTTATGGTTCAAACCACCGTGTGATGACTAGGGGGTAGTCTCGGGTCATTACAAACTTGATATCAAAGCACAAAAGTCAAGTGTCCTAGGATCTCTATGAACCCGTGTCTGGTAGAGTCTTGCATAACGGTTTGGAGATGTCTGTACTTTTCTTCGAGATGTTACAAGGCATTAAGGAAGTGTTTTCCCTCTTTTAAGTCTCAAATCGAGCAGTAGAAGCATTATCTAAGAAATTTATGCAGATCCTCATCTTGCACTATTCATGCTAATTTTGCCTTAGTTTTGAGGTGACAGAAATAGTGAAGCTTAAGTCCTTACAGATACTGTTTCCTCTGCCAATCCCCATAGATAGTTATGGGATTGGATGTTGGCTCAGAAAGTATCCTATCAATGCCCTTATGTCCTAAATTTTGAAATATTTTATTCATGTTTATGAAAATCGTGCATTAATCCAAATTTATATGTTCTTTCAGATACCTTCTTAGAATCCCTATTATAGTATGTGATCTAGAGTTAGAATCATAAACCTAGAAGTTTAATAGTAGTAGAGTTAGGATAGTACTATCAAGATTGAGAAGATTATATTTACGGGTCTTGTTGTATGAAAGGTGAACCAGTAGGCTTGAATAGTGTATGCAAGAATTTAAGTTTAATGATTTGAGATTAAGTATGATGGTGTGGATAAGTTTATCATACATGTGTATTATTATACCCCAGACTCTAGAGTAAAGTGATTGCAGTTCAGTTTAGAGTTTAGTAAAGTGGTCACGGACTTAAGATAATAACTTAAAACTAAGGGGGATATAATTGAACAAGTAACCAAGTTATGTTCTCAGATTCTAGTAGTAGTGGCAGTGTGTGTAGAAAATTAGTAAGGAAGGATGATTTTTAACCTATTCTTATCTCAGTACAAAGATTTTTAGTCATCACGATATCTATTCATGCCTAACATATCAACTCCCTCACCACAGATCATATTCATGTACTTTACAGAAAAATCATGCACACTTTCAGTTTGTAGTATGAGGAGATCCAGTTCACTCAGCAGTATAAATTATGTTCCATGAAATCATGAAATTCAAACTCAAGTCATGCAGCTCATGACTCATGTAATCATGTTTTACAGTATGTTTAGATCCAGATACTCATGCTGCACTCATAATGATAAGCAAAATCTAGTTTAGGCCATATATATCCTCAGTTCAGACCTCTCAGACTAATTCTTGCCATTGATACTTTATTTCTCAGGCCTCAGTTGAGTGTCAAAGTTATTCTTTCATACTTCAAGTCCTTATGTTGTAAATTTTAGTGACCTCTCCTTATGCCATGATTAGTTGAAATTCTATATTTGTTTTCTTGGGCTAGTGCATTTTAAGGATAGAGGTTTAGAGGAAATGAGAAATATGCTTTGGTGGTTGTTTCCCTACAAGTTCATGTATGATAATGAAGATAGGCTTGAATGTCATGTTGGTGTACAAGTGAAATGTATAGTTGAGTGAAAGATTTCAGTTTAATTCAGTCTGTATAGTCAGTAATCCAGTCTAACAGTCAGACAGATGAGTTGCTCTGATTTTTCATCTTTCTTATTCATGAGGTAATTCATTCACGACAATGCAAGTCATAAATTTGGTTTTATTCATAAATTATGCATCAGTTTTAGATCACAGATATTCAGTCATGATTTAGTCCATAAGTTTCCTGTGTATCAGTTCAATCTTTCCGTAGTATCTCAACTAAGTACCATTCGCGGGGACAAAGTATCCCAAGGGGGAGATATATTATAATACCCTAAGTATTCATGTCCTAAACCTTTCATTTTTATTCACAAAATAGGATCTATCTTGAATTAATAGTTACTCATCGGTTGACTCTCTCATTTTTATCTCAGCCTTATAATCATTATCATGTCAGTGCATGTATTCACGAAATCAATTCAGTTTATGCATAATATTTTAGAATCAGTTTTGCATTACTGTTCCAAGTCAGTCATGTTATGAATATGATCTCAGTTACCTTAGTATATTGCTCTCACTCTAACCAGTCTCATTCGAGGATGAATGTTCTCAAGAGGGAGATAATGTAATACCCCACATTTTTGGGCTAGTCATTAAATCTTCGTTCCTACCTGTATAAGCTATAATCTAAATGATTCCCATATGAATATAGATTTCATGATCTTTATTCTCATATTTGATTTGATTTTGATGTGAAAAATGTTCATAAGAATCACTTAGAACAAAGTTAAGCTAAGAGCCTTTGATTCGTCAAAAGTTTGGTGTTTGATTCTACAAGGGTCTACTTTAAACATGTATAACTTTTTTATACATATAATTTTTCAGTACAAGACCCACAAAATTGTATATAATTTTATCTTTCCAATGATACAAATTTTGCAAAAATCCAATACTCGAGCAAAAAGTTATGTCATTTTTTGTGTGAGGCAGTAAGCCAATGCGATAGCGACGCGATGCATCAGCCTGCACATTACGGAACTATTTCACATGGTAATTCATTTTTTAAAGGGTCTATGGGTACTTTGGTCACTTATTCTCACCCATATCCTCCCATAATACTTAATTTCAGCCTCCAAAAGCAATATTCACTAAACTATTCATCGTTTCTCTGAAACAAAAATCCTAGCCTCCTCAAAAACACCAAGAACTTCATAAAAAAATTTTCAAGAAAAGCAAGAACTCTAGTTTTCTAATTCAAGAATTCTTTCAAGGTTGTATTTCTCCTTCAAGATTAAATCTTTAAGGTATGCGGGAGTTCATCCATAGGTCCTCTTTCACCTATGGAGCCCAAAAACTCTTTTCTTTAAATTAAAAAATAAATTTTTCATTATTATGGTATTATGTATTTTCAAGAAATATTGAACTTCATGTTTTCATGGTGGTTTTAATTTAAATCAGCCCATGTATGATTCCATGAAAGATTTTAAATTTCTCATGCTATGAATTTGAATTTTCCATGTTTTATTCAAGTAAATTCCATGATAGATCCTAAATTCATGATGTTTAGCAATATTCTCATGTTTTAAATTCATACTTTCCACATGTTTGATGAAATTCCCATATCCTGTTAAGTCAATTTCAAGATGAATCCTCAAGCTATGAACTTTGCTATCTAACTCTATTGTTTTCTCATGTTTAAGACATTCTTGCGTTCAAGCTATGAACTCTACATGTTTTAATGAAACTCTCAAGTCCTATTTTAAGTGAATCACATGTGAATTCCCCAATTCATGATCTTATTTATGTAATCATACTATACTTCCATATTTAAGATATTTCCATGTCCAAGCTCATGATCATGTGGTTCTATTCATGTACAAGTTCATGCCTCTCATGTGTTTGACAAAATGTCTAAATGAAAACATTATTAACAAGCTACTATTAGTATGGTATTATGATCATTTCATGTTTTACTTTCAATGCTTTCGAGTCATTAGGGTATTCGATACCCAAAAATTTAGCTATTTACCTAGAGCTATAGTAGTTACTGAATAGTCTTAGTAGTGTCACAAATAGTAGTACTTAGTCTAGTTCAGACAGTTAATAGAATTCCGTAAACTTAGTCTAGTTCAGTCAATTAATAGAACTAAATGTGCTTAGTCAGTTCCAAAACTCAGTAGTAGTCAGTTAGTTAATAGAATTCAGTAGTGCTGCATTAGTAAGTAGAACCCAATAAACTCAGTTTAGTTTGGCTAGATAGTATGATAAGTAATAGTTCAGTCAACCCTAGTTCAATCTAGAAATCAGTTTAGTGTCTAATCAGTTGGGAGTAGGAATTAGCAACGAGCAGACCCAGGGATGGGGGAATCCATGCCTGTATAGATTTTTACCCATGCAATCCCTGCATTATAGAACTATATAGCCAGCATAGGTTGAGATATCTTCTTACCAGACTAGGGTTGATACATATCATATGAGTTTCCTGCCAGCAAAGGTTGATGAAAGTGCTTCCTGTCAGAGAGATTTAGCTCACAACCTTACTATACCCGTGGTACGGTACTGACACCTTTCCAAATAGGTTATAGGTTGGACCCCAATCCATTTGGAGAGGGGCATGTCAATTAAATGACTACCTTCCACAGTTTTAGTTTCAGTCTCAGTATAGAACTCAATTAGTTCTACAGATTCAGGACTATCAGACACAATCACCCAGCTCAGTAAGGAACTCAGTTCCATTCTATAGAATTATGACTGTCAGAAATAGTCACTTAGTTATCAGTACTATAGTATCAGTAAACTCAGATATCAATTAATTAGTATTAAGAACTCATTATCCAGTGTTAATGTGATCTTAGTTACAGTCTCAGTTACCATCTTAGTTATAGTCTCAGTCGAGTAATTATATCAGTAACTCAGTTCAATTTTCGGTTTATCTGACCATAGCATACAATTATCAATTATTTAGTTATCAGTATTTCAGTACCTCAGTTTATAGACTATTTCAGAATCATATTATACACTTGGTCTAGAATTCTTAAATAATACCATTTTCATAAGTTCATTCTCTGTTATCTCATGTTACTCAGTCAGTCCTTATCTCGTATGCATAAAACTCTATAGTTTCAGTCATGTTATTCATACTAAGTACAGTTTAGTCTTACATGCCCAGTATTCAGCTATCAGACATTCAATTAATTAAATAAGTTAGTATGTTTATGCATCTATGCTTACTGTGATTGTATATTCAGATTAACAGTTTACGTCTATTTCAATCACGTAGTTTCAAACCCACTATTCATACAGTATCCATGCCTTATCATATTCCAGCTTCAGTTATCCTTATAATTAAAGAAAGTTTACAAAAACTAATGTAGAGATTCACCATCTTATTAGAGAATTTTTGTAACTCATGCTTTAAGATATTTCAGTTTTTAGTTTATTCCAGCCTATTGATGAGTTTACTTTACGATTACGTATGAAATCAGTTTTACTTATTGCATTCACCTCTGCATACTCAGTACATTCCAAAAGTACTGATCCATATATATGTCTATGTGCTACATTCTTTCATAATGTAGGTATCAGTTATGTCCTACGAATCATGATTAGATAGTTGCACATATCAGCCAGCAGGTGATGAGTTCTTGTACTTCGGGAACTCCAAAGAGTTTTAGTTCATATACAGTTTATTTATTTTCATGTGTATTGATTAGTGGTAGTTTGAGGAATGTCCTAGCTATCTATAGTCAGTAAAGTAGAGGTATCACAGATTTCAGTCAGAGTCAGTCGTGTAATTTCAGTTTTATTTTTTAAATTTACAAGATTATAAAGCCTTATCAGTATTTTATCTATTTTAGATTTTCAGTTTGATTCTGTTTCCGCACAGCGGAACAACTATTTATTATTTTATAATTTAGTTGCTTAACAGTATGCTAGTTTATAGGTTAGCTTGGGATAACTTGCAATTTCAAGCACCGTGTGACGACTAGGGGGTAGTATCGGGTCGTTACTGATAGTGTATAGAATTTTTTATTGACAAGACGTGTTAGAGAATGTGGTAAAATTTCAAAGTAGGTTGGTTGACGAAAAGTTTATATATGTTTATAATGATAGGCTTGAATGTCATGTTGGTATATAAGTGGATGAATGCATTGGGTGCTATTAAATTCCTGGTAAGAGGTTGATTTTAGTTGTTGAAGTGGTAAGGAGAATTATTCTTGAGATGAGAGATGTGCAACACGCATGGGGTATTGAATTCATGATTTAGACTAGTATTATAATGTTATGTGTTGTACTTTGTAATTTAGAATTAGGCTTGAACATGGCAAGACTATATAGTTTAGTTATGACTTTAGTAGATGGAGTTATCAATGCCCATGTGATAATTATAGTATTTAAAAGGATAAGTATAGTTGATAGACTATTTGAGAAGTATGGCTAAGCTCAAAAGATAGCAGTTGTATTGCCGAATGTAAAGTGATTTTATCCTAGCTTATGCTTTATAGTCTTATAGTCCATGATTATAGAGTTGTAGACATGTTGTGATTCTTCATTCAGTTATTTTACTAAGATCATGCCCAAAATTACTTACTCTCTAAGGTTATTAGAACCTCTTACAAGGAGTGTTGAAGGTAGCAAATATTCTTTATCAAGTGACTCTTAGAAATTTCATGCCATCAGATATCACTTTATAGTTATAAATATATGATCATTCCAAGGATACGTCAGTTGACCTTTCAACTTTTAGTTTGAGTCAATCCGTATAACCAACAATTTAGTTTAACAAGCAGAAAAATAAGCTTCTATGATATTCCATCTTTTCATCTAGTCTCACTAGCCAAATTTTCATGAATATGCATATTCCATGAGGTAATTTATTTGAATTCATGCAAATTGTGAATTCAGTTGAGTCCTTATTTCTAGTCTAAATCAGCCTTAACTATAAAGGACATCTATATTTAAAAGTCAATATCATGTAAGTTATCAGCATTTAGAATTTAGCAAAATCGTACTAACGGATTCCCATATTTTCAAGTTGTCCCCGCATGCATTCATGAAATCAGCTTAGTCTATGCATCATGCATCAATTTTAGGTTGAGACAATAAGTCATGATTTAGCTTGTAAGTGTTAAATACATCATCTCATCCTTTCTTTTGTATTTTATCCAAGTCAGAATAATTCAGGAACGAATGATCCCAAGGGGGAGATATTGTTATACCCCAAACTCTCACGTTGTTGTAGAACATATGACTCAAACCCTTAAGTTGTAGATACTCCTTAAGAGTCATATAATACAGTCGTAAACAAACCAGTGGGAAAACCAAATGTTTTATGTCACTTCATAACTCAACCATAAAAGTCGTTACTTGATGTTATGAGTCGTACAAAGGGGTCGTAAGATCAACAGGGTATGTTCTCTAAGTTATTTTACAACATAGAAGTGGTGGCTATAACTTATTTTGACTTGTTACGAGTCATAAGATATGACTCGTATCTTAACAAGTAAAGGATCCATGAATCAACTCTTATGTTTTGACAGTTTTATAAGTTAATTAGACATATATTAACCCCTCAAATAGCTCCTAACTCATGAACAAGTCAAAACATTCCTTAGAAATTAAGTTCTTGGGATGCATATAACTATAGTAATTTTCAAACAAGCATAACTTCTATTATACTAAGAATTTCTGAGCTAAAGACACACCAATAGATAGAAAATTGAATTAACTTTGCAAATATGCCAATTTTTCCTTAATCCAATATCGGGGTGAAAGGTTATGTCCAAATTACCAAAGAACTATCAAAGCTACAAGTGATTACTACTTACTGATGACGACACATGAGCAAACCCTATAAGTTGTCAGGAGGAGGAGTTACCACGATATTAGGGGTCGAAATCTAGTATCTTAGTGATAACTCAAGACATGAACCATACCCAAAACTTACGAGTCATGACCTAAATCCTCAGGACAGCTTCCTAACGATTTCCAGAAGGTTCCTAAAGGGTTTCTTGGAATTTTATCCTCTTTAAACACCAAACCCACGAATTAAAGACATAAAGAGGTGTTATTTTTGGCCTATCCTGAATAACGTAGAATGTTATTTATTCTCCCCTCTCTTAAGAACAAAAAGACTAGGGTTTCTTCTTCAAAATCATCTCTTAAGTTCTTAAGTCTAAGTTCTCTTCAAGGAAGTTAAAAAGTCCAGGTATGTAGGGTTTATGAACAAGGTTATTCTTTCATCCTTGTTCCCAGAGTGCATGGTTTTTATGATTAGGTTTACTTATTTTGAATTTGGGTTCATACCCAAATAGATATAATTTTAAAGTATGATACTACCATGTGATTGAAAGCTTTAAGCGCACTACGGTTTTCATATGTTTATGTTTTGACTTATAAGATTTATATTATGATTTGAATTTCATATTTTGAATGGGAATTGTTGAAAGATTTCAATGTGACTATTGAGTATGAAGTTTTGTTATGAATTTCTATTAAATAACGCATGAATTCCAAGTCCTAAGTACAAGTACTGAGTTTACAAGAAGTTTATGCTCTTAATATCCATTGATATGTTCTATAACATAATTTAAAGAAAAGCTTGACCCTTTGATATAAAGATAAGATGTGAAATTCACAATTGTTCAACTTTATTATGATTTAAAGTAAAGAAAAACATAGATGGTTTCGCATCTAAACCTTTATGCTATTTTATGGTGGATTTCTTAAAGTATGAGCATATAAGTTTTTTGGGAGTAGTATTTAGCACCGAGAAAGGAACGTGGATGAGCGTAACCTAAATTCCTGAAAACTACATGCCAATATGGGTTAAGTTTTTCCCAGTATTAAATAAGTATAGTGATCACGTAAGTTAAGGTTTTATCCTGATGACAAGGGTAGAATATATCTCCCAACGTGGGTAAGACGTTGGACTCCAAGGTTGCTCATATGATTTTTGTCAGTTAGAAGAAACTCCCACAATAAAGAATAAAATTAAAGATCATAGAAACTAACTGTGATGACTCACTAAGATTTACAATATGATTTACTATTTATGTTTTATGATCCTTCAGTTTTCAGTTTTATTCATGTCGAAGATGAATCTTTTTTACACTTAGCATGCATGATTTTAAAGTATATTTAGTTTCTATTTTATTTATGCATTCACCCCCATATAATCAGTATATTCCAAAGTACTGACCACATATATACATTTGTGGCTAATTCCTTGATAATAAAGGTACTAGTTGTAGTCCACACATCATTTTCAGACAGTTCGTAGCTTCCAGCCAGCAGGTGATGAGTTCTTTTGACTCGAGAACTCAAGTCATTTACAGTTCCTATAACTTATTTTTTTTTATTATTCTTATGTATTGATTAGGGATATTTGGGGGTCATGTCCCGACTGCCTATAGTTAGTATTAGTAGGGGCTTCATAGGCAATCATTCAGAGTTGATGTATTTACTTTTAGTTTTGTTTTGAATTACAAAAGTGTAAATGTTTTAAATGATTTCATATTAAACATATTCGGCAAAGACATCTCTTCCACTAATTTCTTTTAGATTTATTTATCTTATTACGTTGCTCACGAGTTATACCAGTATCATGGGTAAACTTAGGATCACTTGTGGTTCTATCCACCGTGTGACATCTAGGGGGTAATCTCAGGGAATTACGCCTTTATCTCAAACCACGTGTTATACTACCTTTATTCCATGTCCTCACCACTATACTCCCTGAGTTTCACCTATTTCTATGCTAATGACCTTTACTGGTGCATATTATGATATTAAATCATGTCACAACATGTACAATCTTATGACATAACACAACCACACTCACACATTAAAATAAGTCCTTTGAACAATCTCTTTTTAGTTGATCAAACAAATTATAATATTATCCAATAATCTCACATTAACAACATGCAATGCAACAAGTAGACAAAGAGGTTGTTAACATGAAAACATAAACCAAATTGAGTTTTTAACTACAATTGAACCATTACCTACCTCAACCAAATCTTTGCACTTATCTAACAATCTTGAACCTTACTTTTTCTTGTAATCTCGAATTGATTATGGTGTAAACAAAACAACACAATCATAATTCAGATAATTTCCTAAGAAATTTCAGGATTATAACCTAATCCCATAACCCCCATATTTAAAATAATGATCATTTCTTTATTCTTGAGCTTTTCTATCATTGTTCTACCTTAATTCTAGAGTGAATTCTAAGCTTACAATCATAAATTATTTATCCTTGAACAAAACCCAAGGATTACTTCCCGTTTTTACTAAGTTACACTAGAAACTAAACCTAGGTCAAGTTAAATTGTTTCCCATAGTAAAAACCTAGTGATTATAAGGGTTAATCATGGAAAACTAGTAAAATAGGTGAATTAACTCACCTCGATGAAGGTATTTGGGTGAAAACTATTATTTTCTCCCTAAATAGCCCTATTCTATATTGGAACAAAAGTTTATTAAAAATACATTTTAATTATAGAATCTACACTTAATGCACATATCTTGGTCTATTAGCTCGATTCTTGCCATAACGGCAACACTATAGTAGGATCTTCCCGCTATTATATGATTGACTAATGCTATCTTTCATTATAGATGGAAAATTCCTGCTATAGTGGGCCTATGGTAGTTATCTGTCGCCCGCTATATCGACCTAGGAAAGGAAGAAGTCCAATATTCTTAGAAGTTTACCAATTTTGCAACACACTACCTAATTTTGATATCTCAAACTAACCAGTTTATGTCAAATGTTTTATCCGGAGTTCTACTAACCCAAATTCACTTCTTATAATTTCTATGAAGTCCTTGAGCTCTAAGATATGATATTTTGGTCTCAAATAAGATAATCACCAATATATACATTACCATATTTACCTTGATCATACCACTCTTGGAATTCATCCAAGAATAGTGTAGCCTAAAACTTTTAGTAGTTTATCCAGGGAGAATCAAAACCCAAATTTTGGCGCACCAGACTATACGTAACGATGGAAAGGATTGTTTTAAGGAAATTTTAAAGGATTTTAAAAGATTATTTGTAGGTAAGATTCAAAAAATCCTCTTGATAATTCCTTATACATTCATCATTATTTTAGTTTAATTACCAAATATAATTGAAAGATTTGTGGGATTTTTTCTCCAAAATTTAAGAGAGTGTGAATTGAGGATTTGTGGTCCAATTTGACCTCCATTTCAATGAAAATTCATATTTTATGGGATAAATGATTCCATATGAAATTTCCTATTACATTACTATTATTTGGGCTCAATTTTTGACCCAAGCTTTTATGTTCACATTTGGATATTTATTGTCACGCCTCATATCTAACTGAGACGGACAGACACCCGATGCCCTAAAGGCAACAGCTTATGTCCTGTGATTACTGTGCATGTAACTATAATAATTATAAGCCTTTGAAAAGTATAGGGAAGTCTCCCTAATAAAATACAAACATAGACAGGCCCATAAAAGATATTCATGACTTGGCTACTGCAGCCTTAATTGCTAGAGAATAAGACAACACTGTGCTTTATTTTAACAACAACAAACCCAGTGTATTCCCATATTGTAAGGTCTGGGGAGGGTAAGATGTATGCAGTCCACACCACTACCTTCGGAGAAGTAGTAAGGTTGTTTGCGATAGACCCCTGACTCAAGATAAGGAATAGTAATGAAATCACAAAAGGCATGGAACACGAAGGCAAGGAAATAAATATGCCACAGATATAGGGAATAGTTAACAAAGAATAGTAAGTAATCGTAACACAATATGCAACAAGGTATCATAACAAGAATAATACACCCACCAAGTAAAGCCCTACCCTACCGACACAAACTGACACTAACCTTCAACCCTAATACGCATCCTCCAGATCTTTCCATCCAGGGTCATGTCCTTAATAAGCTGAAACTGCTCCATGTCCTACCTAATCACCTCTCTCCAGTATTTATTTGTCCTACCCCTACCCCAGCTGAAACCATCAAAAGAAAGACTCTCATACCTATGAACCGGTGTATCCGCGCCCCTTCTCATCACGTGTTCGAATCATCTAAAATGAACTTCCCACATCTTGTCCTCCACCAAAGACACTCCAACCTTCTCTCGGATAGTTTTATTTAGAACTTTATTACCCCTAGTAAGCCTACACATCCAACGCAACATCAACTGTGCTTTATTTTAACAATAGTCTAAAAAGCCTTTAAGAGATAGAAAACTTTAGCTTAGGTCGAGATGGGACCCCACCATACCCTTAATTATAATAAAATATTAAACACATGCTAAAGACTTGGTAAAGACCCAAATCAACCTAGATCTCACCAACACCCGTTGAGTATTCTATGCTTTTTTTATAGAGATCTATAATTTAGAATATATATACCTTGACATGAAACATAGTATCCCTTATGACGGATGTAATACACAAGAATTTACTAAATATGTAAGGCATAAAGTAACCATTTGTAAAATATGGCCTCAAATGAAACCAGGTCCAAATGTATAGATAAGGAAAGAAGACTACTTTTGCTTATACTTATGGAATCATATTCATTACATTTTTTTATTTAATTGCCCATGTTCACTTATTAGATTTGTTAGTATATGATAGAAATAACCAGTTGCAGTGGTAGAAGATGATGACCTATGCTAGGAGTTTTAACCATTAGGATGCTGTCCTAATAAATATAAAAATCAAGATAAGCCCATGCTAGGTATCAAAACCCTTGAGTTGCCACCCAAAAATACATTAATAGGGATCGGCCTATGCTAGATATCGTAACCACTGAGTTGTAACCCATAAGTACATAAATTGGGATCGGCTGGTACCAGGTACCATAACCAGTGAGCTGCTACCTATAAATACATTAATTAGGATTGGCCTATGCTAGGTAGCATAACCTCTGTTGCCAACCATAATTATATATATTTTTGTATCTTTGAGATTGTTATTTTGGTTGTCATAAAATTATTGAACTTTGGACCTACTGACCAATAAAATAATACATGTGAACAATATAACTGAGGTAGCAATAATGATATAGGAAACAAATGTTAGAATGATTTAGTAACACTTAGAAACTAATATAACATAACCTCATCCTTAGGTATCAAACATTTATAAATGATCAATAAAGATATGTTACAAGTTAGGACATGAGAACATGTAACAAATGAACCATTAAAGTGTAAAACTAGTGAATATGTGTCACTGATAGCATGTAGCAATTGTGGCAGATTCAATTGTATAAGTCTAGACATTTCAAATGAGGGAATATATGAATACCAAGTAGACACATGTAACTCTTCAACTAAGAAGGTTCAGATAGTACAATAAAGATATACAAGGTAATAACAGGTTAAAGGATATGTCAGCATGAGAACTATTGAGGCACGAGGGCAGATTTTAATTAAGAACAATGCACATTCAAAGAAAGGACATATTAATTGTATTTTTGAACATTAAGAACTCCATAAGGTCACCTAATATCCTAACATAGTGAAAGTGATATCCAATCAAAGAAATATTTGAGAGTGTGAGACAAATGAATTATATGCTCTATTAGACAATTTAAGCAATTTTGGACAGATTGTATAACCAATATGTAACACTCTTAGCATGCATAATCTAGGATTTTTATGGACTCATAGAAGAGAAACATGTTACACTTTGACACATTTTTAGACCACGGTCAGTAAAGAAAAGCTCTATTATGCCATCATAATATATCTTTTACCATGAAAGATCATCTACGAAGCTCATTTTATACCTTGTTGTGCATATTCATTATTACAATAAATTAGCTTTCATTCTTTTAAGGTGTTAATCTACCGATAAGTACATAATGGAGATAATATTAGCAACTAATCCTAAAGTAACTTATAAAATAGTAGCTAAATACTTGACATGCAGTAGGACTATTCAACTCCTCAAACATTTGGTGTATCACCACACCCTCTGTCTATATTTTAATATAACTCGACTTAACCATTCTATAAGTTCGCCTATTGCCTCCCACAACAACACATATATTAGAAACTAAAATGTCCCAAAATCCTTTAACACAATATAAGATATTGAACTCACGTCTTTTGATCACCATCATATAAGTTCCTTACAGTAATATATATGTAAAATCCTCCATAAAGACCAATACATAAAGAGGGACAAAATTAGAGGAAGTAAAAGTACCATTATTTTTTAAAATTTACTTTATTAAATTGTACTCCATTAAGACTCTAAGTTTCCATTCAAGTTGAGCCAAATACTACTGGAAATATCTTAGAGACAAAAGAGAAGTAGTCTGCCAAGCTAAGGAAAAAAGGATTGTCCTACACATAAAAAAAATAACTTGATTTCCATAACTTCCCATGATAGAACTAAAATAAACTATAGGCTGGAAATTAAGGGAGTTTCTTCAAGAACCCTAAGAGAATTTATGTAGATATCTTTGGTTGAAAGGAGCTGGAGAGAAATCTAAATATCTCCAAATGAAATAATTGAAGAAATGATCTTATCTTTGTCTATAAATAACCCTTCATGACCTCCTATCTCTATTTAATTTGGACTAAATATTTATTTACAGTCAAAAGGTCCAAGTAGGTGATGCACCTACTTAGTTCTTTAAGCTTATCAAATAGTCCAAGCAGGTGATGTACCTACTTGCTCTATTAAGCTGGTCAAAAGGCTCATTTTCCTTAATTATATGATGTAACTACTATATCTCTTAATTTGGTCAAGTATTCTAAGTAGGTGATGCACCTACTTGGCAATTTGACTTGGGCCTTGGCTACCATTTTTCTCCTTTTCTATCTTTTAATTTGTGCTAAAATTAATTCTAGGTCGTAGTATCTTTGGCCTAATAATCTAGTCAAGAGAGTCTTAGTAGGCAATTCACCTACTTAGATCTTAGGTTGGTCACTAAGTCAAAGTAGAAAATGTACCTACTTGTCTCGTACAAGATTAATTTAAGTGAAGCAAGCATCTCACTTGTTTTATTCCATATTCTTAGTCTTAATCTATTATGTTACCTTAATACTTATATACACTCATACACTTTATCCCTTATAGTTAAAATTAACACTCAACAACATTAAATCTCAAAAACCACCTTACTTTCAAGTTTAAATACCTTCATTGATATTAACTTAGTCTTATACGTGCTGAAATATATGGCGTGTTAACATTTATGAACTCGTATTCATAAATATAACATGTGTTTGATATATTGGGAGAGTTTTAAGGCTATTTTGAAGGGGAATGATATGGTATGATCATTGATAGCTTATATATTCTTCTTTGAGTTAGGTTGTAACTTACCTTTTCACAAACTTAGATTGCATGGGAGCTTATAGCTAAATATTATGGGTTGGATTCAATATTATGTTATATAATTATTGTAATGATTTTTGTGGTATCTAAAATAGGGTTTTTACTAATAAATTTCCTGTGATATGGAAATATTATATCGTAGATATGTTATTGTTGTTTCATACTTTTTACTTATATAATGGATTACTTTTTACATGATGTGCACGGCGTAAAAAGTACACAAATTTAGTGGTGATATTGTGGTGGCATGAGTTGAGAAATTCATTAATCTTGAGTCTTGAAGTCTATTCTTATGAGTTGATTAACAGATTATATATCCTTGTTGCATTAAAAATTTACTTTATTATTGTAACCATGCATATTCATTCATTCTCATTGGTAAAAATCTTGGTATCATCTGTTATGTTTCTTTGCAGATCATACTTCTTTTTCTGTGTTATTTAAAATGTTGGACTTTTTGTATCCAGGATTACTTAGACAAATTTATTTGATATACTAACTACTTAAGCTCAATCGCCTTGGATACCTATTATGTACTAGTGTCTTTTATTCAACCTAATCTTTATCTATCTTTTCTTATGTAAATTCTAGTATTAGTCTCCAGTATGTTTCTTACCTCATTCTTTATCATTGTTGCTCGGATACGTGTGAGGTTTTCTTACATATTGGGGAGATTTATGGCAGGTGCCATTATGATATAAGATTTTTGGATCATGATACATTGGTTATGAGATGATGAGGCATAATTATATTTAATATTTACATACAAAACAAATTAAAAGTGGAAAAATAAGGAAAAGGAAAATACTTCTCCAACATCTTGTGAAGATGTTAGGTAATCAACAACACCAATAAGCACAGACTTTCATCGAAAAGTGCATTGGATTGGGTTAACCGAAGTGAAGCCCTAATTTTGTGGCCCAACATTATTTTCCAACTCAACAAATTTCACATACGATATTTCCTACACTTATAAATACTCCTTTAAAACATTTTAAAATACAACTTCGAATCCTTGTAGAGAGGAGAGCATAGATAGTAAATGTTTTATCTAAAAAGACCCAAAAAGATCTAGTAGTCGTGGTGGAGGCCATACATTTATTGTTTTATCTTTTATTTTTTGTATTATTCCTTTTAATTTTCTAAATGAAAATTCCCAAAGGGATAGTATTATTATGAACGGTCAAAATATTTACATAGACAAGATTCTGACTCGACACAAAGTAGAAGGTCCAGATGGATAGAATAATGAAACAAAAAAAAGAGAAAAGAAAACAAATTGCAAGAGAAATAAACATAAAAAATTGGAAAGATGATGAGGCATAATTATATTTAATATTTACATACGGTATAATTGTTGCCGCTGCACAAATTCCAATACTCTCCTTTATACTTCTTGACCTTATATAGATTATGTCGTCATCACTATCCTCAAACAAAAAGCAACTGAGCTTTTAACAAGGTTACCTCTATTATCCCCATCAGTGTTACATTTGTACCACCATAATTCCGGCCTCCTCTGAATCACTAATTGAAGTTATATATAAGCTATATACCCTTTACAGAAATGGAATAATTGTGGCCATTGGTTAGGAATTTCTCTCAGCCATGGTTAACTACAACTTTCTAGCTTATGGATGTTGCTAGTGATATCATGTATCACTTTTTTACTATTCATAGTTCCTCCATGAACCACTACATCTTTCCACTCCCACAATTCGAATCATACAAATGTTGGTATTTCTTGAAGAAGAGATTTGATTTTAGCCACTCTCCGCTGCACATGCATAATATTTCCATTTAGAAACAATAATCCCTAGTTATAATGGTTTAACAACAGTTACTTCTGGAGGATATTCACAATATCTACATTTAGACACAACTTCTATCTTTATTTTTTATGAACTTTTATGTGTAAAGAGTTTATATTTCCATAGTCCTCACAAAAAGAATAAAAATTTTAATTTAACCCCTTTAGATAATATTTTAGCATGTTCTTTAGTCTCTTGTTGTCATGAACCAAAACTTCAAGTCATGATGGCATCTACTAATATCCACTTATAGGTAAATCGAATCCTATAGCCCATAACAGTAATCAGCGGGCTAACAAAATAAAAGAAAAATCATAAGACATTCAGGCTAGATATCGAAACAAACACAAGCAACAAGTCTCATATGTATATACATTGAGAGTGAATGAAACTAAGTATACAATGAGACTTGTTATAAGTACTGGTATAAGTCAGTGCAAGAACTACTACATACAAAAGTAACACCAAATAGAGACAATAAATACCAAATGGTCTTGCAATATACAAAATAATGAGTAGTACAAAAGCAGAGGGTAATGGAACAACTCTGGTCGTCGAGAGCTCACCCAAATTCTCTAGTCCAAATAGCTCCGCATGAGTTTGGCATCAACAACAATAACTTGTACTTGAATTTGCATCAGGAAAAATGATGTATAAGTATAGTATGAGTACAAAAAAACATGGTATACATCATAGAATAATAAAGCTAAGATATAAGATATACATATGAAAAAATATGAATATAAACATAGGCTAAATGAGACTAAACAAGGCATATCTAGAAGATCATGAAAATATAATTAATGAGGCTACCTAAATTGTACGATAATAAAAAAAATACAACCTAATTGGATCCCCATAAGCATGGAAGGCCTATGTATTAGACACTATAATCCAACCAGCTCCCATAAGCATGACAGGTACAAATAATAAAAAATACTAACTATAAGTGGTACATATAAATTATAGGTGCAAATGAATATAATGTAATGCCATTTGAGATGAATACTATATCCAAAAATACCTAAAGCTCCTCCTCCTGCATTTGTGGATCACATATAAAAGACCCATCGGTACGTGCAATATTAGTATACCATGCTCAAACACGATTGAGGCTTTAAAAAAATAATAAGCAATATCATGTGTTTGGTGTCATAACTGAATCCAATGATGGTGTAGGCACGTACCTAACCCCACCATAGATAAGATTTCATGATCCAAACAAGGGCTTAGTCATGACGGGTACCACAAGCCCTCCAAGGACTAGAGACCACCCCCATTAGCCTAGCCAACAAGAACATAATATGGCTAGTAGCAGAAGAGTATCGAAAATATAACAAGATAGATAAATCAATAACAAGAAAAGTATCTAAATTGGTACCTCCAGAAATAATCACCACCAATCTCAAAGGCCATAACCTTTTGTTGACCAACATTGTTGCAACCCAAATTCACACGTAATTTCATGCGATCGTACGAGTAATATAGTGAGTTAGACAGTCAGATATCATTTCCACAAGGACTAAGCAACTAGAAATTCAACCAACTTTTAGTTTTATATAATGAGGTATTAAGTGTTGAATAGAATCAAGATGATTTGGAATTTAAGAATAAAAATGTAAATTATTGAATATAAGAGAGAATAAGTTGTGACAATCGCAAAGCAAGCACAGTTGTAAATAGTAATGATGAGAATTCCAGGGTTGAGGAAATTCTTTTCGTAGTCTAATTGGTTATTGGGTTGTTGATTTGAGAGGTTTATGCTACGATCTTGGTCTCCCGACCTCAAATCTTCTATCTATTGGATATTGCAGCTACTACTCCCGCAGAGATACAAAAATTCTTCTAGATTTATAAAGTTATCTTCTTGCAATTGAATCAAGCAAGGCTTCTAGGTATATCCCTATCCTAGATGCTAATTCAAACCCTTAATTTCATAAAAGGAAAAAAATCTTGCTTCTTAATTTCTTCATTCTATCCTACGATTCTCCACAAGGATTCACATAGAAATATAGATTTATTCTAATGGTGGCCACTCATCAAAATAGTAAGCTCAAGAAATTAAGAAAAACCCAAATGATAATCCAAAAAGTAACTACAATAAAGAATATCAAAGAGTAACCATGTTCTTGGCCTAAACCCCAAAACAAAGGAATTTAGCAACTCACGTTTGAATTGAACATAAAAATAAGAAATTAATCATACCAAGAAATAATATTGAAGTTATTTTCTTTCCAAACCATGTTCCAATGCCTTTATTGTTCCTTGTATTATCATACCTCCTTAATGCATCCAATCACAATTGATTCCATCAAAATTCAATCCTGAACAAACTAATCATGTCCATTAGATATGAAACACAATTAAAGCTCACATAATATCAAAGTGGCAAAATTTTACTCTTAGTACAAGTCATAATATGGGTGAATATTGATTATTGGACATATAACTACGCCCAAGATCACAATCCCACACTTAAATCCTTGTTAGGAACAAACACAATCACTCAATTACTCTTAACCTCACAACTAAGGAGTCATGCTTGCATTGGGCACTTATAATTTATAACAGTGACTGTTCACCTAAAAATATGTCAAATTTTTTTTATGCATATGAGCAAAGTGTTTTAGATCACATCATCTCAAAAGTGGCATCCGATTTGATGGAAAACTTAACCAAATAACTCAATCAAACAATAGTAACTACTCCAAACTTTTATCCGCATGCAGCCTCACAACAAGAAAGCTCCCCATACCACATAATTTCTCAATATTTCTCATATGGGGAATATCAATATTTAATCACTCACTCTCAATAAAGAATTTCTACATGATAGATAATGAACCATAGGCTTTACCTTAGTGTACTACTCCACTAATTGTTGAATATTGAAACGCAGGATCAATTAGGTCTTCCATGGTTGTAATGTAGGCTAAGGGATGGGTAGGAACTATTTAGGAAATAGTGACTAATTTACTTAAGCTCTTTAATACATGTCAATCCTTAATCGAACTCACTTACTATCAACCTAGTTTCCACTTCATTACCTTCACACATCATTCGTTGCACCCCAACTTTATTAAGCACATTAACAAAAACTTATGGTAGGAGTATTCTTCTTTTACATTACAATTCAATTCTCAGCTCATATTCACAACTATTTACTATTATGCACCCCTATCATAGTCACCCTCAACTAAAGTTATTCGCCTTTGTTGAGGTGCACAATGTCCGAAATGGACCAAGTCCAAAACAGGTTCATTGTAACAAAAACCAAGCTACCAAAAACTAAAATTTCTTTCAAATTTTCTATAACTCCTAACCATCATGATTAAACACACACATAACAACTTCTTTAGGGCTTTACTTTAACCTTTTTCCTACTTTATTTATCATCTATACTAAAGCGCTTTGGAGCTATGGATGAAATCAAGGTCAATCAAAGAAAAGATTAAGGATACATATGAGGCTAGCAAAGAAATCAGGTTACAAGCTCAACGACGCTAACTAGGGATATGCATAAGGGTAGGTAAATAAAGTCTTTACAATTTGACTAGCAAAGAAATGCCTAAATCACTTCTTACACCCAACACCCTTTATTTCGATTTGTAAACACACCGGGAATGTTCTAGATATTTCTATACATGTAGAATATAAAAAAGTACTCACTCTCACGGTGCATGCAAGGAATCAAATCGGATCCTTTCGGTTGTTAATCTTGTTCTTTGTCAAATTCAATACTAAGACAATCAAATCATATTATAACTACTGAACTTTAGTATTTCAAATAACTCATTTAGTTCAAAGTCACTAAGAAAATGGCCTAATACAAAGTATTTCTCAAAAGTCGTAATTGGGTTCTTATTATTTCTAAGCTTCTAAGGACTAACTCCCCTTAAGACGGTCGTCATCCATCTATCATAGGGGAGGGCAATTAACTATGATGATTTATTTAAAATTGCCAAGGAGGGAAAAAATAAATAAAAGCAAACGCTATAAACTAAAAACAAAATGTGACAAATACCTTGAGGGCAAATTGCAATGATCCATACTTTGATCTTACTAACTATTACAGACATAGTGTTTTGAATAGTTAGAAATAGCATCGACATAAAATGAAAATAACAGATTCAAAAGATAAAAAAAATTGTCCAACCAACATAAATCAAGCGACTAAGATAAATAAAAGAAAGGAAGAGGATGAAAGATACAACCACCCCACACTTAGTCGAATCACTATCCCAGTGTTTTCAAATAAGCTTAAATAGTGAGATGGCTGAATACTTCCTACCTAGGCATCAGCCATATCATCATATATAGCACCAGTGTTATCATCATCATCATCTGCACCCCCATCATCATTTGCATCAGTATCCTCAGACTGCTCATCATAATCAGACTTTATATTAGAGTCATGCCACTGATTTTCTTCATCTGTTGGTACATCATCATCCACAAGTTTAACAAAATCTGGACCAATCCTTAGGAATGTCATAGCGTGATAACCAAGTGGGTCATCCAACTCAACAAAACAAATCTCTGCATTTGTGGCTGCTCTTCCCTTAACCCACAACTACAATATCTGTAGTCCAAGCATTCTCGCAGTGATTTCATTAGTCTGAGATTAACGCTCGATCATAGTAAGAATCGGTCCCTGAGTACCAACTATACTCCTAGCTGTGGTAACATCAATAGGGCAACTATCTGCCACAGGCTTACAATCTAACTCCTCTTCTTCTACTCGGTGTCTTCTTAGAAACCAAGTCAACAGTCCTCCAAACCTATATCTGTGCCCCTCAATGAAACGTTCCTTTTTCATAGAAAAAAATATAACTAGGCCTACATCAATCTCAATATCGTCTCACATTAGAGCATAAATCAAACATAACAGGTCATGTGGAACCTCTTTTATATGCTTGCCTTAAATAAGGCAATGGTACATAATGTGCCCCCATATGCGAGCCTCCTTGTTCATTTGTGCATATGGGAAGGAGGAATAATGACCCGTTCCCCTCTATCTAGTCCACCAAGCTTTCAAATGAGTCCCACACAACAAATATCTAATATGAGCATAGTTCAGATTGATGACTATCTAATTCAGCTGATTTGTATCCATCTTAAGTATCCCTAAAAAGCCATTTATGTCTTTCAGTGTAAATCGCACCACTTTACCATGAACTTTCACCTCATGATGCGTGTCCCTCAGGTCCCAATTAACATAAAATTCATGTACAAGGTGCAAATTACACTTAGTTGGCTGGTAGAAGATGAAAGTCATGCTCAGCCATTCCAGACGACATACCATATTTGGGTATTCCCACTGCAGACTCTCCCTATCAATAAACACCTTGGGTTTGTATTTAGTATCGAGATATTTAGTGTACCATTTCTTTCCTACTTTTCTGACTTCCTTAAACCCGAATATCTATGTTTAACCATGCGGGACTAGTAGAGCATGGGGCACCCTATCAGATTGCCTTTCGGTCTGCCTGCTTCATTTTCATATCGGCTATGAAGTACCATCCTTTTTCTTTAGTGTTAGTTATCTCCGATCCATAATTCCTATGATTCAAAACATGCAACAGACAAATCAACAACCACAAGATAGACTATACTAGCCACAACTATGTTTGGACTTGTGACAAGTTTACCTCACACTTGGTTGCTATCCAGATTGCTCACATATAAGGATATGGTACTTAAGACTTCTCTGTTTGACTACATTGTGCACAAGACAACTAGATCATAATTCAAATAGTTCCTAATTTTATCTAAGGATTTCATAATACGCTGTAGCATATCTCATAATAACTCGAAGGGCATCAACTAGACTAACAACAGCCAATCCAAGCTAAGCCTTTACTAAATTTCATGCCAAACTTTATATATTCAGCGAACATCTAGTTTAATAATTAGCATAATATCAATTCAAGTTGAATACCATAATATATATATATATATATAGCAACTGCTAATTGGCAAGAGGAATAATACATTTCAAACTTAATTGTGTGCATAGCAGTTCAATGTTACCACACAAGGTACCCAGACTTCCCTTTGCAGCATGACACAAATCCCAATGCTTAATGCTATAATCAGTATATTCAAGCACCAAAAAAACTTTGGCCTGGAAGATATCAACCTTTACCTATGTAATAAAACTAAAACATCCCGCATGAATTAAATCACATTTTTACACAGATAATTTAGGCAGTACACGCCTCACCGTACACTCTGACGAGAATCACATACCCTAAAATTAGTGAAAACCACACAACAACACAGGTAAGATTTCTCAAATTCAACCTAATACTCATTCACTCTTCAATTTAACTATTTAATGCAAGAGTACACAAGCAATGACTAACGATGCACAAAAATTTTCATGAGAAGAATATATCACATAGGGATATGACTCAAATAATATCCTAAAGAATGCTACTTCTTCATGCCCATTCATCAAAATTTCCATCAAATTGAAACAAAAAATGAAAAAAATAATATGAAAATTTTAAGAACTTAACTTATGTGTTAAATGCAAGAATTGAACTTGGGAGGACCTTAAGAGAAATTTATTGTAGTGGGATATGAGGGGCGGTGCTTAGAGTAGTAAAATGAAAAGGGTAGGGTTTAAGGGAACTTATAGAGGGTTGAGTCCAATTTGGGTTGGTTCGGGTTTAACCCGATCCTAATTAAAATAATTTTCCGCTTTTGACCCTCATTACGATATGGTGAAATCGCGGTGAGGTTTTAGAAAAAGACAATTGTGGTTTGGGACCACACCTCGACACGGTGACCCTTATATCAATAAAATTTATTTTTTAATCTATCACTGCGATGCGGTGGTATCGCGACAACCTACTGGAATTTGACAATTATGGATTGTCATCTCACCGCAATGCAGTGACCTACAAATCGACATGTCCAGTGCATTTTTCAACCCCTTTTCTTACCTAATGTTGCCCCGAACTTAAATATATTATTTTGAAAACATTTATGCCTCCTTGGATGTGGTATTATCAAAACTTTCAATTCTCTCATCCCTGCATATTACATAAAAACAACAAAAATCATAAGAACTAATGGGTTGACTCCCACTCAGCACCTTATTTTTTGTCATGGCATGGCTCATTTTATTGTATTTTTTTTTTCACGCAACTAAAAATTAAACCAAATTTAACAATACATTTGTAGATTTCCTCCCACATAACGCCTTATTTTACATCGTGGCATGACTTAACTCGGTCTCACTCATCAGCAAAAGTGATAGATATGTTGTGCTTGTATCCATGATCAGCCCAATAATGCTTCACACGTTGTCCATTCACCAAAAAATTCTCAGTATTCTCTTTATTCCACATATCAACTACTTCATGAGTCGTCATTTGTACTACACCAAAAGGCCCAGACCATTTAAATATTAATTTTCCTAGAAATAACTTTAACCTCAAATTGAATAGCAAAACAAGTTATCTGGGTTCAAACACTCTGTCATTAATTTGCCTGTCATAACATATCTTATTTCTTTCCTTGTATAGTTTTTCATTCTCATAAGCATGGAGATCAAATTCATCTAATTCAATAAGCTACAACAATCTTTTTTTTCCTATGACCTTCATCTCGAGATTCACTTTTTTAACGTCCTAATGAGCTTGATGTTCCAGCTCTATAGGCAAATAACAAGCTTTACCATAAAACAAAAAATATGGTGAGGTCCATATAGGTGTCTTTTAAGCTATCCTGTACACCCACAATGCATTATCTATCTTTTCGGCCCAATCCTTACATTGCCCATTATCAGTTTTCTACAGTATTTGCTTTATCTCTCGGTTGGAGACCTCAATTTGTCCACTCTTTTGTGGATGATACGCAATGGCCACTTTGTGCATAATAACATATTTAGATAAAAGTTTCGTAAATCAAGTGTTAATAAAGTGCGTACTTCCATCACTGTTTATAGCTCTTGGAGTGCCAAACCAGGAAAATATTTACTTCTTCATAAATTTCAGCAGTACTCTTGTATCATTAGTGGGACAAGCTATAGCTTCCACCTATTTGGATACATAATCAACTATCACTATAATGTACAAGTTTCCATTGGACGGTGGGAATGGTACAATAAAATCAATCCCCCAAACATCAAATACCACTCCAAGAATGTTGTTTAGGGGCATCTCATGAAGCCTTGAAATTGAACCTAACCTCTAGCATTGATCACAACTCTTTACAAAAACTACTGCATCTCAAAATATTATTGGCAAAAAGAAACTAGATGGCAACATTTTTTGATCTGGTCTCTCACCTCGATGATGTCCACCATAAGGGGATGAATGACACTTTTGTAGCACTTGTGTGAATTCAGTTTCCGGAACACATCTTCGTATAATACCATCCGAACCCTACTTGAAAATATATGGCTTATTCCATATATAAGAACGAGAATAATGAAGAATTTTCTTCCTCTGTTGAATTGTACTTTTAGGCGGGTAAAAGTCACTTTTTAATAAATTCACAAAGTCCGCATACCGAGGAACTTCACACTCCTTTATAGACAATATCTTTTCTTCTAAAACTTCCTTTCAAATGTAGAGAATGTTATTAACAACATGGTCATGAGTTTCTAACCTTGAGAAATAGTCCGCAACTTGAATTTCTGCTCCCTTTTTATCACGAACTACCAAGTTAATCTCTTCCAGTAGTAAAATCCACCAGATCAATCTGGGCTTTGTATTTTTTTTATTGAAGAGAGACTTGATGGCCGCATGTTCTATGTAAACATTAACCTTTGTGCCCGCCAAGTATGCTCTAAATTTATCAAATGCATAAATCACCGCTAACATATCCTTTTCAGTGACTGTATAATTCATTTGGGCAACGTTCAAGACTTTACTAGCATAGTAAATAGAGCAAAATATCTTGTCTTTTCTTTGCCCCAAAATAGCCCCTACAACCACGTCACTAGCATCATACATCAATTCAAATGGCAACTCCCAATCTAGATAAATCAAAATAGGAGTTTCTATTAACTTCTTTTAAGCTTTTTAAAGGTTTTTTCACAATTTGCCCCAAAATCAAACTTTTCCTTTTTTTCCAACAATTTACACATCGGGCTTACAATCTTTGAAAAGTCTGAAATAAAACACCTGTAGAAACCTACATGCCCCAAGAAACTTTGCACTTTCTTTACTATGAATGGATGGGGCACCTTTTCAATCACTTCAATTTCGGCTTTATCTTCTTTAAGTTCTCTACATGACACTTTATGGCAAACTACTATCCCTTCTTTTACCAAAAAGTAGCACTTTTTCCAGTTCAACACCAAATTTGTCTGCTCACATTAAGCAAGGACTCGATCTAGATTCTGCAAGCATTTGTCAAAACAATCACCGTAAATAGAGAATTTTTCCATAAATATCTAAACAAATTCTTTAACCATATCATAGAATATTGTCATCATGCATATCTGAAACATCGCAGTTGCCTTATTGAGGCCAAAAGGCATGCATCTAAATGCATATGTACCATATGGGTAAGTAAAGGTCATCTTCTCTTGGTCCTCGGGGGCAGTAGTGATCTAGTTATAACATAAGTAACCATCAAGAAAATAGTAATACTCCTTCCCTGCAAACTTATCCAACATCTGATCAATTAATAGGATGGGATAGTGGTCCTTTCTTATGGCTTCATTTAGCATCCGGCAGTCAATACAAATTCTCTATCCAGTCACCATGGGAGTGGAAATTAGCTTATTTTCTTTATTAGTAATCATGGTCATCCCACCTTTCTTTGGGACACAATGTATTGGGTTTACCCACTTGTTATCTAAAATTAGATAAACAATCCTATTATCGAGCCACTTAATGACCTATTTCTATACCACGTCTTTCATCACTGGATTCAACCTGTGTTGTTCTTCCACCCTTGGTTTGAAACCTTTTTCCATGTGTATCTTGTGCATGAAATATGCTAGATTTATTCCTATAATGTCAAACATCTTTCACCCGATGGCCTTCTTTCTACTTTTAACGACTATCACTACTTCCCTTACCTGTATATCAGATAATCCTACTGATAAAATAATAGGCAAGGTATCATTTTCAACAAGGTAAACATAGTTTAAGTGAGGAGAAAGAACCTTAAGCTTTAATTTTGGAGCTTCATCAATTGACGCATTAGGGGATGGACTAATTGGCCCATTTAATGGCTTAAAAGGCAATTTTCTTGTTTCAATAACTGTCAAATTCATGGCTTGAATTAATTCTAATGTCTCCACATCTCCATAAAGATCACGATGCACCAAATCTTGCTCTAATGGATCATGTGACAATAACAGCCTCTGATCAGACTCAAGATCTATAACGGATATAGTAGGCAACTTCTCATACATAGCTGGAAATTTTAGCACTTTATACACATAAAAAATCTCTACCTTATCGTGCGATCTCATTGTCATCTTCCCTGCTACTACATTAATTAATGACTGTCATATTTCTAGGAAAGGCCATCCCAAAATAAATGGGACAACAGGATCAGTTTCAAAGTCAAGAATTATAAAGTTCACTAGAAATATTAAGGATCCCATTTGTACAAAGAAATCTTCAATAATACAATCAGGTCTACCAAGAGACCTATCTGCCAACTGCAAAACAATAGTAGTGGGTTTGGGACTCCCAAGACCCATCTTCCGATACCAAGATGTGGGCATAAGATTTATGCTAAACCCCAAGTCACACAATCCATGAGCTTTGATGGTCTGCCCTATAGTGATCTGCAAAGTGAAACTACCTGGATCTTTTAGCTTTATGGGCAGTTTGTTTTGAATCTTGGATGTGCACTCCTCAATAAGTACAACTGTAGTATATTCGATCGATCAGTTCTTGTTCGCCACTATATCCTTTAGGTATTTTGCATATTTTTTGACACTCTGTAGAATATCAACAAGAGAAAGATTTATGTGAACCTTTTTTAGAAGATAAAAAAACTTCTTATAACTCACTTCCTCCTGATGCTTCCTTTCCATTTGAGGGAATGGTAGGGGTAGAGTCTTCTTTTCCTTATGAGTTTGATGATTTGTAGCTTTTTGTTCTACCCCTTTCTCTTCATTGAACTTAGGATCATCATTAGTGTTTGTAGGACTAGCCTACTCAGATATTGCCTCCTATAATTTCAAACCCACTCCTTGTTGTCACAACGTTTACCTGCTTTAGATTTGCCTCAGTATTGCTAGGTAATTCTTGAGGTCTTATAATCTGTGCTCTTGTAATTTGACTAAGTTGTAACTCCATATTTTTTGTAAGCAGTTGTTGACTCTTCAACTCTTCTATAAACTGTGCTTGTTGTGTCTCTACTCCATCTGTAAACTGTGTTGTTAGCTAAAAGTTGCTTCATCATCTCCTCCATATTACTAGCTTGAGCAGTAGCGTGATTATTCTGAACCTACTATTGATTTGGTTGCACTGGCCCCTTATACTATTAGTGTTTTGTGCCTGATTTCCACCTCATGAGAAATTAGGATGGTTTCTCCAGTTAGGATTATATGTATTATCGAAATTATGTTGTCCTTGATAATTCGTATTTCCCATATAGTTGACAGAATCTGGACTAGCCGTACAAGCATCTGATGCATGCTTACTACTTCCATAAACCTCACACTAAGAATTTGCCTATTGGAAGCTTGTGAAACCCCCAACTTTATGTTATTAAGCTGAGTTATTATATGATTTTGCATTGCTGCAATCTGCACTTATAATGCAGTAAACTGATCTACCTCCAATACCCCAACAACCTTCTTAGGAGCACTCCTCGAGTCAACATGCCAGTCAGGATTCCCTTATGAATTCTGATTCAACAATGTGTACAGTTCTTCATAACTCTTTTCAAGAGCATGCCCACTTGCTGCTGAATCTAAGAGAATCTTCGTATTTTGTTCCAATCCCTTAATTATAGTATGTACAAGAACATCATTGGACTAATGATAGTGAGGGCAATTTTTTAGCATACCCTTAAATCTCTCCCAAGCTTGGTAGAGATTCTCTCCCTTTTTCAATTTAAACCTTAGAATATCACTTCTCAGACATGCAGTCTTCCCTAATGGAAATAATCGAATAAGCAAATTCTTGGATAGATCTTCCCATAAAGTGATAGAGAGTGGTGGTTCAGCATGTAACCACCATTTTTCTTCCCCCATTAGAGAAAAAGGAGAGAGTGTCAATCTGACATAACTAGAATTTACACTTTATAAAATGTAAGTATCACTTATTTCTAGGAAGTTTTGTATGTGTTGCTGTGGTACTTCATGTGAAAGGCCATGGAATTACCCCACTGAATTCAACAATTGCACCATATTCTACTTCAATTCAATTCAACCATCTGGTTTGGGCTTGTGAATACTGTTTGTCACGTGGTTCATGAGTGGGATCTCCACTTCACAAACAGGTCAAGCAGCTGGTTGAGCCGAAAAAGCTGGGATAACTAGAGCTGGGACATTTCCAGTATTTGGATTGATAGGGTCATTTAGATCAACTAGATGAGCCATTTGAGCTTGTTGATTGGGATATTAAGCTCTTCGCCTTTGTTGAAATATCAGTTCTGGTTCTACAAAAGGATCTACCAACTCTTTGCCTCTCACCACTCCTGTTGGTAGCTAATCCTGCAAAAATTCAGCAGCTATGATCAAGTCGTTAACACTTAAACTTATTATCAAAAACTCAAAAATTTAGCAATTTACAAATTATAATAGTCCCCGGCAACTACACCAAAAACTTATTGCGACTCAAATGCACAAGCAAGTGCACACGATCATACAAGTAATATAGTGACTTAGACAGTCAGATATCATTCCCACGAGGACTAAGCAACTAGAAATTCAACCAACTTTTAGTTTTAGATAATGAGGTATAAAGTGTTGAATAGAATTAAGATTATTTAGAATCTATGGATAAAAATTTAAATTGATGAATATAAGAGAGAATAAGTTGTGATAATCACAAAGCAAGAATGGTTGTAAACAGTAATGATGAGAATTCCAGGATTGAGGCATTTCTAACAATCATACAAATCTCTATTCTTTTCACAGTCTAATTGGTTATTGGGTTGTTGATATGAAAGGTTTGTGCTATGATCTTGGTCTCCCGACCTCAAATATTATATCTATTGAATAGTGCAGCTACTACTCCAGCAAAGATACAATAATTCTTCTAGATTCATAAAGTTATCTTCTTACAATTGAATCAAGCAAGGGTTTTATGTATATCCCTATCCTAGATACTAATTCTAACCCCATATTTCATAAAACGAAAAGAACCTTGCTTCTTAATGTCTTTGTTCTATCCTACGATTCTCCTCCCAGATTCACATAGAAATATAGATTTATTCTAATGGTGGTCACTCATTAAAATAGTAAGCTCAAGAAATTAAGAACAACCCAGATGGTAATCCAAAAAGAAACTACAATAAAGAATATCAAAGAGTAATCATGTTCTTGGCCTCAACCCCAGAACAAGGGTATTTAGCCATTCATATTTGAATTCAACATAAAAAATATGCAATTAATCATACCAAGAATTAATCTTGTAGTTATGAAATTCAAAAGAAATTCTAAGAACCCTAAAGGTGAGAATTTTGTATTTTTTTGCCGCTACTATGCTCTTCAAAAGTCCCAAATGTGTTCCAAATTTTTCCTTCTATATATAGGCTGAAAAACTTTCTTTTTTCTCCAACCGTATTGCGACAACCCCCTCATCGCTATTTCCATCATGATGCGGTGCAATCATGATGAGATTTTATCTTATGCAAAATATAGAATTGACCCTCATCGCAACGCAGTGAGGTACTAGATTGTGATATTTCCCGATTACACTTATACTGCGACGCGATGGGCTTCAAAACATGAGGATTGGTGATTATCATGTCATCGCGGTGCGGTGGCTTCCTGAAATAGAATCCTGGAGCTTTTCTCTTCCTTATTTTCTTCCCAAACCATGTTCCAATGCCTTTATTGCGCCTTTCATTGTCCTTAATCACTCCAATCACAATCGATTCGATCAAAATTCAATCGTGCATATACTAATCATGGCCATTAGCTATGATATACAATTAAAGCTCATATAATATCAAAATGGCATAGTTTAACTTTTAGAACAAGTCATAAAATGGGTGAATCTTGGTGATTGGACATATAAATACGTCTAAGATCACACATCATCCTTAATCTACATAAAATTGGGATCCAAATCCTACTTCTCGTTCACCTCAGCACCAAGATATGATTTGACCACTTCTTGAATATTTACCTTTCTGATCTCAAAGTCTAAAAGATGAACTCTCAAATTAGATAGCCAGTCAATGTCCTTCAATAATCCTTTTTTATCCTCATCCATATTTGATAAGTTCATTATGGACAACTTGCTCTTCAGTCAATGTCCTTCAATAATCCTTTTTTATCCTCATCCACATTTGATAAGTTCATTATGGACAACTTGCTAAGAGCATCAACAACAACATTAGCTTTACCTGGATGGTAGTGAAGACTTATATCATTGTCCTTTAGCAATCAAGTCACTTTATCTATCAAAGATTTAACTCCTTCTAAGTAAACACATACTACACGCTCTTATGATCGAAACAAATGTCCACATGCACCCCATATAGGTCATGACACCAAATTTTCAAAGAAAAAACCAAAGATGCCAATTCCAAATTGTGAGTTAGATAATTCCCTTCATGAAAATTAAGGTGTGGAGAATAATATGCCACTACCTTCTAGTGTTGTATCAACACATAGCACAGTCCCATATCGGACGCATCACAATATACAATAAAATCATCAGTAACCTTGAGCAAGGTCAAAATTGGTGCAGAAGTCAACTTATCCTTTAACTTCTCAAAACTACCCACGCAAGCATGCTACTACAAGAATTTAACCTTTTTTAAGTCAACTTTGTCAATTGGGCAACAATAGAATAAAAACTCTCCACAAACCTTCTATAATACCCAGTCAATCATAAGAAGCTCTGAATATTGGTTGGATTTGTAGGTCTAGGCTACTACTTAACCACCTCAATTTTCTATAGATCCACCATGATCCCCTTACTAGAGATAACATACTCGAGAAAAGTCATAGCATTCGACCAAAACTCAAATATAGAGAATTTAACATATAACCTTTGATCCTAAAGAGTCCGCAATACAATTCGGAGGTGATTAGTGTGATCCTCCTCACTCAAAGAATAGAACAAAATGTCATAAGTAAATACTACCATAAACAAGTGCAAAAACTACCTGAAAACCTAGTTCATGAGATCCATAAAAGCATAACTAGGAACTCATAATGACCATATCATGTTCAGAAAGTAGTTTTAGGGATATGAGTTTCTCTAATCTTCAACTGATGATAACTCAAATAAAGATTAATCATGGAGAAAAATCTAGCACCCTGAAGCTGGTCAAAAAGATCATCAATCCTAGGAAAAGGGTACTTATCCTTTACTCTTACCTTATTTAACTGACAGTAATCTATACACATTCAAAGGGACCTATCTTTCCTTAGCACGAAAAGCATTGAGGAACCCCACAGATAAATACTAGGATAAATGAAGCCCTTATATAGGAGACGATTTAGTTGCTCTTTTAACTCCTTTATCTTAGCTAAAGCAATTCTATATAGAGAGATAAAAATAGGATAAGAGCCCAGTAGGAGATCAATTTCAAAGTCTAATTCCCTATCAAGAGGAATGCCAGGACGATATTGAGTAAAAACATCATGAAACTCATTAACCACAGGGACAAATTATAAAGAGGGAACTTTAGAACTAGAATCCTTAACACAGATCGGATAAAATAGACACCTCTAGGAAATCAACTTTAAGTCTCTACGATAAGAAATAAATCTCCTTATAGGAACTAAAAAACTTCTCTTCCATTCAATTATCAAATTTTTAGGGAATTGGAAACTGACTTTTTGGGTCCTACAATCCAAAGAAGCATAGAACGAATGAAGCCAATCCAATCCCAAGATTACATCAAAATCTATCATATCAAGCTCTACCAAATCCACCAAGGTCTCTCTATGAAGGATAGACACCACATAGCCCCTATAAATCATTTTAGCCATAATTGACTAACCCGCTAGAGCAGAAATAGAAAAAGGCTCGAGAATAGTTTTGGGACCAAAATAAAAAGCACAGCCACATAAAAGGAAACATAAGAAAGAGTAGACCCCTGATCATGTAAACAATACACATGATGAGAAAAATGTTGTAGCATACAAGTAACAACATGAGGAGATGCCTCGAATTCCTGACTGGTGGAAAGAGTTTAGAGACAATTTTAGCCAGTGTCGGTACCAGAAGTAGCACCCTTTGGTGTAAGAGCTAAAGAAGTGGCGATTGGAACTTTATTACCCCCTGTGGCTACCTTATCTGTAGGGTAATCCCACTTCATATGACCATGATTACCATAGTTAAAGCACCAATTTCTCTCTTTATCGTAATACCTCTAGTGAAGCTTACCGCAAAATCTATATGAAGGATATGGTAGGGCTGACGGAGATCTACTAGCCTGAGACTGGGAACCCTGTGTCCAAGGATTACTAACCAGAACTCTTAGGATAACGAGTACTAGCTGAAGAATATTTACCCAAATTTCCCCAAGTCTTTTTCCCTCCACTATATACCATCTCTATCACTAACTTGCTGATCTCTGCCCTACTTTGAATAGATAAACATCTTATTTTGTCTCTCTCTAATCTATACCTATTTATTCTTTCCATCCTCTACCTGTTTCATATAAACCACAAGTCTAGAGATATCCATGTCATTGTTTAACATCGCAAACTTACATTCCAATACTAATTCATGAGACAAACTTGAAGTAAACTTCCTCATTTTACCCCTTATACTAGACACTAACTCTGGAGCTCAACGAGACAATTAATAAAACTTTAGGGCATATTCCTTCACACTCATCCTACCTCGCTTTAACTTCACAAATTTTTCAACCTTGGCCTCTCTCAACTCCTGAGAAAAGAAATGATAAATGAAGACACTAGAGAACTCCTCCGACATAGCCTGCTCAGTGTCATCATCTCTTGACTACATACACTCCTTATACCAATGATATGCTGCATCTTTAAATAGATTTACAGCAAACTCTACACCCTCAGAATTAGAAGCAGGCATCACCCTAAAGATCTTTTTTATCTCATCAATAAATCCTTGAGGGTCCTTAAAAATAGAGACTGCAAAGTTTGGGGGATTTAACCTTATGAACTGACCAAATTGAGTAACCTCTAAATAAGGAGCAACAGAACCACCCAAACTTAACTGGAGAGATTGGGAGGTCACCAATTAAGTAAACAGATAAATAGAACAATGGAACTCCATAGTAGAAATGACACCCTGAGGTGTTTGGGCATGAGTATCATCAGTTTGGAAATCTTAAGGATGACTAGTAGGGACCGATGGAACTCACATGGGGTAGTACAATGAGGATTAGGGACTTTAGACCAGGTTTATACAGTTGAGTTCCATCTACATTGTCCTTAAGTAGGAAAGAGGGTCCCGTAGAGTTACTACGAAGATTAGATCTTCGTGGAGACATAATCTAAAATATGAGTAAATTAGAGATTAGAGGAATTTCAAGACACCAGACTCTGTAGCTCGAAATAGAATACAAGAAAGGGAATCATTGCTAAAATACATTTAGACATTTACTAAATGGTATCTTTATACCAATTAAGTTAAGCTTGCAAGCTAATTCTATTACCAATTTACTCGTTTGACTCCCAAGTTTCAATTTAGAAACCAATCCATGACCACTAAAGCCTTTTGAATTCTTTTTATTCATTTAGACATTACTACAATATGGTAGATTATAAGATTAAGCAAAACCATATGATTACCCATATTTTGAAACCACTTATGCAAGTAAGTTGAGGTCTTTATACATTTTATACTAAAATCCTTATATAACTTTGGTGATTCCACGGCCACCATTCTATTTACCATGCCCATGCACCCAGTGATTTTCAAAATTTATCAATAAAGCATAAACAATGCATGTAAAATCATGCGAAAATCATTTAAACAACAATCATCCAAATCCCTTAACCTAAGTTCCAAAACCAAACATTAAGACCATATCGGTAATAATTAACATATGATTTTAACAAAATAACTTTTATGGAAGTGTTACATGCCTAAGATGTGAAATAATTAAAGAGCAACCACAAATTGGAAGACTGAATGCCTAATCCCTCAAAAACCCTAATCATTCTTGGTTGGAGAGTTTAAGAGGAGAGAGGAGTGTATTTGATTAGGAAATGAAGTGTTATGGGGTCCATGAGGTGTTTTATATAGTGGTTTTTATTGGTAAAGGAAGAAAATGACCAAAGTGCACTCATGAGGGTCCAATCATGACATTATTAGAAATTTGGACATTCCTCACTGGTTTGCCAATGACTCGAGCCCTATGGCTTGTAATGAATCTTCTCGAGTCATTAGGTGAGTCATTTCCTGAGTAGTGAGAACATGAGTCAAGAAATTTCAAATGGCTAAAATTTTGGGGTGTTAGTTAGGAGAACTCTAGCTATCAAACTATTTATTTCACGCAAAAGTTAAAATAATTCTATTTCAATGATAAAATCCAATCATTTAATTAAATAATCCTTTCTTCAACTAATTAATCCAGTTTACTCATATATAAATATAGTTTAATACATTTGAGATATAGAAATAATGCAGAAAATAATCAATGAATCCCCAAAAACTAGAATAAACCAGTATAAGCGTACTAGACAATAAGTACAAAAAACTATGACACAGTATCCATGCATAATAGAGAGGGCGAAGCTATTGGGAATAGTCACGTCAGTGCTAAAGAAACTCCGACTGATATGTAACTTGTCTATATACCCAAAAGGGGATATAATAAGTGTATTTTTAGTAAAACCACACATAATAGCAAATAGGAAAGAAACCATGACCAAAAGTAAAGCTTTGGTTACTAACCTCGTTCATTAACACATTTTTATTTACACATAGCTTCTTTGTGACCTACACATCATTTAATATTTTTGTATATCATGTTCTATAATAAGTAGTTCTACCTATCTTGGTTGTTTCATCATGTAAGTACCTGTTTCTAACCTAGTCCAGACAACTGTATGGGTTGTGGTGCATCAGTACCTCAGAACACTATAGGAAGATTTTGTTATTTAATCCCTTTACAGTGCAAACACCTATTAGTGAATTCTTAAGCACATATACACTCAGAACATATTCACCCAAGACTGACTAACAGTATCTAAACATCAAACATACTTACTACTTTCTACCATCAAATAATCACAACATATAATAGGAAGGAATACCTAGTGCATATGAGGAATCAATGTATGCAACATGCACAACTTTTCTTCCCTTCTCATCACCTCACCATCATCACAACAACATCAACATCATAAACATCATGATATAATAACATAATTATCATCATCAACATCAATATCATAATCATCATGCACATTATGAGCTCAGTACTATCATCACCATCATTATCAACAACAACCTCATTGGTATCAACAATTTTATGAATTGGTATGTAATGCAATTATAATCACAAATAGTGCTAAAAAATTACGTACTTCCAATCATAAGTGTATGTATACCCTAGAGGGACTAGCTCACCACATCACCTATATTAATTCTCTCGGTATCTCAACACTTGAATTTCATTTATCCTTCTCTTTTAGAGGATTGAGAATTCATTTGAACGTGTACATGTATACCTTTTAAGTTCATGATTAAGTACCCTCCTCTTAGTTATATATAATTACTTAAAGAGAAAAGCTCACCCCTTAACTCATGTCACCAATGTGCACTGTTAAGTCTTCCTCATCCTTTTTGATGATATTTACAGGCCGAATACTAATGTGCTAGTTACCTTATTGGCTTAGCTTTTATGTTAAGCTTACTGAAGTGAGGTCAAAATTATATATATTTAGTTATTATTTTCCTTTGATTTAGTATTTTTTTTCTTTTTGAGCATCAATTTTATGAATTATACGTTATATTATATTTTATTTATGAAATTAAATTGATGTAAAGATGAAGAAATTTAGAGCAAAACTAAAATTAAACCTAGCAGACAGCTTAATGGAATAAATAATATAATAATCTACATATGTATCAAAGTAGAAAATGATATCAGATTGAAAAATACATTCCCACGTGGAAGCTTTTGGATGAAAAAAAATAATTTAGGTGGTTGCAGTTTTCCTTAGTGGTGGGACATGTTCATCCAATTTGGATACGATTTTTATTTTTCGGTCTATTTTAGACTTGATTATTTTATTTGAAATTTTTTATTACACCTATTAATCTCTATCTCTATTATATTAAAAGTCTAAAGAAATTTAAAAATGTTATTTAAAATTTTTGCCCTATTAAAAATTTTTGCTTTAGACAAAATAATTTTTTCACTTTTCGTTAAATTTATTATTTAATTATTTTTATATTATTTAAATGTTCAAGACATAAATAGACACTAGAAGTTGGATACATATATTAAATATACCAGATTTCTAATACTTAATATACAATTCTATTTTAACTAAATATTTGACAAATAATTTTTAGGTCACCGGGCGTTGAAGACACTGCCTCCACTTGAGGACCGTCACAGGCATACACCTTAAAAAATGTTAATGGATTTTCTCCAAAATTTTGAGAAGATCAAACTTTTGTGTGTTAATTCTATTGGTACAGGAGATTAGTCCCTTTTACAATTTAAGGCCACCCCTTCTTGTTAAGATGTTCATAGCATATTATAATTAATTTGTGTTGAAATTAATTTTTCTCTTTCGAAATTGATTTTGGTGTGACGATCCGAACTCGGGCCTAGTTGTGATGATAATCTCAAACCAACCAGGGAATGGAGAACACCCTCTTAGTCTAGCCTCAAGAGCACAGTAGTAACAATAAAGATAAAGTGGAAGACAAATAAGATAGTAATGAAAGAAAAATAGATAACTCAAATGAACTCTAAGAGTCAGTCAATAATTAACCAACACACATCTTTTACACGAAAGCTTCTAAATCGAAATAACATCTAAGTCGGGACCTGCCCCTGACTATGGCCAAAAAAAATTCAAATGTACTAAATCAATAAGGAAAAATAACGAAATGTTAAGTCCTTCTAAATGATGGAGGCTCACCATTTCATAGAAACTCAACGAACGTGCTGAACCAGCTAACACTGCACAGGGGCAACAGAAATATCTTTGGACCCTACATCATAAAACGATGTAGCATCCTAGGAAATTCAGTGGGATAAGCACTGTCATGGAACTCAGAGAAGGTAATAAAATAATGCCCTGTCAAATCAGTCAAAACCACGTGTGCATGCACACACACATATGTGTGTGTGTGTTTAAGATGTGGGGATAGGGTAAGGGCCATGAACATGACTTTTAAAATCATAAATTTGTACTATGTAGCTTGATCCACGCTAAATGTCCTCAGGAGCTAAGTGGATTCAAATCTCCCTGTTGAAAGGCCCCGGTGTGTGTTAGCTGCATGAACTGAAGAAAATCTGAGGGAAAACCAACGCCACCAAGGGAAATACTCGTTCCATATATATATATATATCAAGTGTGTGTTAAGCACACAGTCATATAGACCGCCAACATGGACAAATGTGGTTACCAATGTTTGTCCTCCGGGACATACACCATCATGGTGAGCTACACAACCCCATTTATGCTCAAATTAAAATTTACACATAATTTCAATCATTAATCCATTAGTCATTCATTATGCATTTACCACTTGGTATCGTTATTCCAATATGCTTTCAATCTAAATTAAGCATGTCTAACCAATTTACATAATCCATATTGACTGCTAAGTTCGATTAAAATCCAAACCATGGCCTCCAAGTCCATCCAAATTTATTTTTTTATCCATTTACCCATTAATGTAATACATTGAGTTCAAAAGCAATTTAAACCATGCAATTTTTCATAATAAAAATTAAATTAACAAAGTGGGTTGACGTTCATGTAATTCCAAACTAAAATACATCCAATTCGGAGAAACCTATGTCCCTCATTCCAACCATTTAAAAAAATGAACCATTTAAGTCCTTAAAACTTCAATTTAAAGCTTGAATAATCAATTCAAAACATGGGACTAGTAAATCAATCAGTAACAACAAAAATCCTACAACCCCATTTCGGAAACCATAATTTAAATAACATGAAAATCCATTCAATTCATGCTACAACATAAAATTAAAGTTTAGAGAAGAGAAACATGCCTTAAACAAATACGAATTTGAATTCAATATGAAGTTTGGAGCCCGAAGTAATGATTTCTTGTAAAATAATTAAGCTTTCTTTGTCAAGATATTAGAGAATAGAATAAGAGTGTTTGGTCTTTTTAACTAAGGGAAAAAAGGTCAATACTATGTTTATAAGTCATGGAAAGGGTGAAAAGACTAAAATCGCCTCACCCCTAAGTAAAAATAAACAAAAGTGGATGGGATTTCACCTCACTGTGGTACGACCCTATCGCGGAGGCTAACCTCTGTAGCACGGTGATATCACAGAGGTACACTACCTCGAAGTTCCAAAATAATCGTGAACCCTTTTAAAAAAATCTAAAACTTTCCCAAATTAACCTTTTAACATCCCTAAACATAATTCAAGTAAAAAATCAATATTACGAACACGAGAAAGTCAAAAACAGAATGATCAAAATTTTAAGGGATCTTACATTATCTCCCCCTTAGGATCATTCATCACCGAATGATGAGTTAGCATACTTTTAGAAAACAAAACTCATACCTTTAGAACTTTCATCCAACTCTGGGAACAAGAACTGGTTTTTGGACTTTAGATATTCATCTGTTTCCCATGTATCCTCTTCCACCTTCTGATTTCTCCAAAGGACTTTTACTAAAGCTAGATCTTTGGTCCTCAATCTATGAATTTTCCTATCCAATATTTCAATCAAGACATCCTCATAAGGAAAGGAATCCATAACACTAACATCCTCAATAGGCACTATCTAGGAAGTACCACTCACACACTTTTTCAACATAGACACATGAAATAATGGATGGATGGAATCCAAGATTGAAGGTAAATCCAACTCATATGCAACATTTGTAATTCTCTTTAAAATCTGATACGAACCAACATAATGGGGACTGATCTTCCTCTTCTTTCCAAAGATCATGACTTTTTTAATAGAAGACACCTTAAAGAATACCCAATCATTCACTTTAAACTTCAACTCTCTTTTCCTCACATGCACATAAGACTTTTTGAGGCTTTGAGTGGCCTTAAGTCTTTCTCTAATCACTTTCACCTTATCTATGTCTTGGTGAACCAACTCAGGAACAAATAATCCAGTCTCACCAACCTTAAATTATATAATAGGATACCTATAGCTTCTACCATAATGATCCTCAAAAGACTCTATCTGAATACTCGAATAATAACTATTATTGTACACAAACTCGATTAGAGGAAAATGATCAACCCAAATTTCGTTAAAATCAATTACATAGGACTTTAGCATATTCTCCAACATCTAAGTAGTACTCTCCACTTGTCCACCCATTTGAGGGTAAAAAGTAGTGTTAAGGTTCACCGTGTACCCAAACCTTTCTGGAACGAATGCCAGAAGAGAGAAAAAAATTAGGACCTCGATCTGAAATGATGGACAATGGTGCACCATGCAACTTTGCAATCTCTTGAATAATTAACTTAGCATAATACTATCTTGAGTAGTAGGTCCTCATAAGCAAGAAGTGAGAATACTTGGTCATCTTATCCATAATGACTCAAAATAAATCATATTAATTGCATGACCATAGAAGACCCGTAATGAAATCCATATTGATCATCTCCCACTCCCACATAGGCAACTCTATCTCTTAGGACATACCACCAAGCCTTAAGTATTCAACCTTAACTTGTTGAAAAACCATACACTTAGCCACAAAATTTTATATATCCCTCTTTATATTGTTCTACCAGTAGATTTCCTTCAAGTCATGATACATCTTAGTAGAACCTGGATAAATTATTTTCCTAGACTCATGAGCCTCAGTAAGAATCATTCCCCATAGCCCATTAGTATTAGGAACACACAACCTTCCTTGGTACCTCAGAATACCATCTCCCCCAATATTAAAATCCATGACCTTTTGTTGACCCATGTCATCCTTAATCTGTATGAGTATAGGGTACAAAGCCTGCTTTTCTTTCACCTCAACACCAAGAGAGGATTTAACTGCTTCTTCAACAATCACCCCTTCTTCCTTAAGGTCTAAAATATGAAATCCCAAGTTATCCAACCTATTATTTTCCTTCACCAATCCTCTTTTCTCTTCATCAACATCAGATAAGCTTCCATGGACAACTTTCTAAGAGCATTAATAGCAATATTACCTTTAACTAGATTGTAATAAATACTCATGTCATAATCCTTAAGCAATTTAAGCAACCCCCTTTTCCTTAGATTTAAGTCCTTTTGAGTAAATACTTATTTTAAGTTCTTGTGCTATAAATAGATATCCACATGAAGCCATACAAATAATGGTGCCAAATCTTCAAAGAAAAAACTACATCCGCTAAGTCCAAGTCATGAGTTGGATAAGTCATCTCATTAGCCTTGAGCTGCCTAGATGCATAGGCTATAACCTTACTATATTGTATCAAAACACAACCTAGTCCCATACGGGATTCATCATAATATACCTCAAACCCCCAAGTACCCTCGGATAGGGTAAAAACTGGCACAGAAGTCAACTTATCTTTCAACTTCTCAAAACTACCCACATAAGCATTGGTCCATAGAAACTTAACATTTTTCTAAGTCATACTTATTGAGGAGCAGAAATGGATGAGAAACATTTTATCAACCTCGAATAATACCCAGCAAAACCCAAGAAGCTCCTAATATTGGTTGGATTCATAGGTCTAAGCTATTTCTTAACTGCTTTAACTTTTCGTAGATCCACCTTGATCCCTTCACTAGAAAATACATGCCCTAAAAAAGTCAACATTCAGCCAAAGTCACACATGGAAAATTTTACATACAATTTCTGTTATTTAAGGGTCTACAATACAATTCAGAAGTTATATGCTTGATCCTCCTCACTCTTAGAATACACCAGGATGTCATCAATCAAAACTATCACAAATGAATTCAGAAACTACCTAAATTCAGAATTCATAAGATCAATGAATGTTGCTGGTTCATTAGACTACCCAAACGATATAACCAAAAATTTATAGTGACCATACCAGGTTTGAAAAGTAGTCTTGGGAATATCAACCTCCCAAATTTTTAACTGATGATAGCCCGAACAGAGATCTACCTTAAAGAAACACTTAGCACCCTGAAGCTGATCAAAGTGGTCATCAATTCCAGGAAGAGGGTAATTATTTTTCACCATTACCTTATTCATCTTACAATAATTTACGCACATTTGAAGGGACCTATGTTTCTTTTGCATAAATAGAATAGGAGCACCTTACAAAGAAACACTAGGATGAATGAAACCTCGATCAAGAAGACCACTCCATTATTCTTTTAGCTCATTTTATTATGTTTGAGCCATCCGATAAGACAGAATAGAAATTTGATGAGTATCCGATAGAAGATCAATCCTAAAATTTATTTCCATGTTAGGAGAAATTCTAGGAAGATTATCGGGAAATACTTTAGAAAACTTATTAACTACAAAGACAGATTGCAAAGAAAAACTTTGAGAATCAAATTCCTTAACCCAAATTAGATGATACAAACACCCTATTGAAATTAATTTCTTAACTCTAAGATAAGAGATGAACCTCCCTTTGGGCACTAAGGAATATCTCTTTTATTGAATTACCAATTCATTAGGAAAATGGAAACTAACCGCTTGAGTCTTCTAATCTGGAGAAGCATAGCATGAATAAACTCAATCCATCCCTAAGATAACTTTGAAATCCAACATATCCATCTCTAACAAATCCACCAATGTCTCCCGTTGAAATATGGACACTATATAACCCCTATAGATTTTTCTAGCAACTATAGAATTACCTATTGGGGTAGACAGAGAAAAAAGGTTAGAAATACTTTCGGGACCAATACAAAAATGCACAGCAACATACATGGTCATATAAGAAAGGGTAAAACTCAGATTAAGAAAACACTAAGCATCATGGGAAAAGATGTCATATGGCAATAACAACATCAGGAGATGCCTTAAACTCCTGGCAAGTAGCAAGTACATAGAGATAATTTCATCTAGTGCTGATATCAGAACTAGCACTCTTTGATACAGGAGATCAAGATGCCAAAACTGGAAATTTATTAGCCCAACTGACAACCCAAGCTAAAAGACAATCTCGCTATATATGACCAAGTTGACCAGAATTAACACTGATTCCTCTTTTTCTCACAATAACTACGGTAATGCTACCTGCAAAATTGATAAGGAGGATAAGGTGGGGCAGACTGAGCTCAATAGCCTGAGACTAGACACCATGTGATTTTTGCTACTACTATCTTGATAATGAAGTTCACTTCAAGGAATAGGATCGGGAGAACCAGAAAATAAATACAAATTTCCCCAGTTCTTCTTCTTGGTCTACTATCTACCCTTTCTCCCACTATTTTATTGACGCTCACCCTACTCTAAATATATAAACTTCATATTATACCTCCCACCTATCTCTATTTATTTTCTCATTCTCTATTTACTGCATATAAACCACAAGTCTTGAGATATCAATATTATTGTACAATATTGTAGCCTTACCTTCCAATATCAAGATGCGAGACAACCCAGAAGAAAACTTTCTTATTTTAGTCTTTAGCTAAATACAAACTCAGAAGAATAATCTGACAACTGTTGAAATTTTAAGGCATACTTCTTCCTACAATACTTACCCTGCTTCAGATTCACAAACTCGTCACCCTTATCTTTCCTCAACTCCTGAGGATACAAATGATTAATAAAGGAACCCAAAAACTCATCATATAATGTTGACTCTGCACCATCACCCCTCAAATGTTCCCACTACTCATACCACTGATAACCTTCATCTTTGAGCTTATATATAGCAAACTCTACACCATAAAAATTAGTAGCATACATCACTTTAAGAATCTTCTCTATCTCATCCAAAAAATTGAGGATCTTTCTTAACCTTAGAGCCTTTAAAGGTAGGGGGATTCTTCCTCATGAATTGGACGACCCTAGCGATCTCAGATAAAAGAGAAATAGTACCACCATAATACGACTTAGGAGACTGAGATGTCACCAAATGAGTAAGCAAATTAATAGGCCAGCGAAACTCTGTATTAGAGATGTCCACCTGAGGTAGCTGAGGTTAAGAATCACCACCATGAGAAATTATAGATGGAGTAGTACGGTGTAATACCCAAAAAATTTTCTTCGAAAAGATTTCATGAGAAACGTATCATGTTCTACGCTTTAGAGCGATCCATAAATTTTTTGTGTAGTATTTCTAAGACGTTGACCTACCATTGTGTAGAGTATCGAATAAGCTTTCCAACGATATGTAGATCATCAAAAAAAACACTCGAGCGATGAGTTACAACCATTCTAATCGAACTACGACCATTTCGATCGAACTGTGAACAGTAAAACGTGCAGGAAATTTAAAATTACTGCAGCCAGGTGAATTTCAGGGTCAACTTCAAACGACCATAACTTCTTGTACATAATAATCTGGGTGAGCTACTAAATATCAACGGAAATCTCTAAGAGTCCTCTTTCTAATGAAATTGGTTTCATCACATTTGGCTGTCGGAGTAAAATGTTATGGGAGATCTACTTCAGCCTATTAAAATAGTCCACCAAAGGACATATTTGACATTATTTATTTTGAACGGCAATTTTGTCATTTCACACACCCCTCGTCTTGGAAGAAAATTTGTTCATTTAATCTATAATTAAACCTTCAAAATTCATTTTCTCCATGACACATTTGAGATAATGAAACCCTATCCAAATTTCACCTTCAAATATCTTTCAATTTCACCGTAGAAATCCAAAATTAATCCTATAAACGAATTCCTCATTTCAAGACCTTCGAGGAGCACCCATTATTTGTTCGAAAAGGATTCCGTAATCAAGAAGTAAATTTCAAGGTGTGTGGGGTTTTGAACAAGAGCAATCTTCCGTTCTTGTGCCCAAAGATTTAATTTTATTATGGTTTTACATGATTTTACAAGTGAGATTATGTCTAAATAATTCGATTATGAGATTATGATGGTTGAATGAATAAACTTTGATTTATATGATTACCTCAATGTTTTTATGATAAGATTGAATAATTATCATTGCGAATTACACACTTTTACCACGAGGTGGTATTTTGAATGATTTTGGGACGTTTGTCGAGATGGTATTTTGGAATAATATTTTGAGATATGTGTCAAGATTTATGCTTCCAAATGACGATTTGAATTATTCAATATATATTTGAGGCATGAGATGTCTTGATATCTATAATTGTAAATTTCATTTTTTTATTTCGAATGATTTTGAGATATATGTTGAAATGGTATTTTGGAATGATTTTGAGATTTATGATAAGCTTAAAGCTTCTTTATAACGAAATTGAATCACTGAGCATATTGAGATATAACGTTTGAGATGTTACCATAAGTCTTGATATTTTTTTCAAAAATATTGATGTTGTCATGACTTGATAAATTGTTACATTTTGACATTTAAAAAGTTGAGTTCTATTATTGAAATTTCATGATATTCGAAAATAGGTATACACTCAAATTACTTTATGAAGGATTTATAAGACTTTGAATTTTTTTCTAATATGGATATACATGATTACTTCATTACTTTACTTCTTAAATTGAGAATTTATGCTATGAATTGTATACTACTACAATGAATTGATATTTCTAAAGGCTTTCGAGATAAAATTCGTGTTTTGAGTTGTACTACGGGATATGTATTCTTATTATGAATTGAAGGTCTCAAATTCTTTTCAAAAGCTGTTGTCATGATTTAATTGTCGAATTAAAAGAATAATAATTTGAGTACATTGACCTTGAACTCGCAGAGACGAGATGATTTTTAACTATGAGAAAGATTGATTTTGATAAAGATGTTGAGATTAATTTTGGTAATTTTTTTCCGAATGATTTTGATGAGTTGAATTATTGAAAATATTACGTATTGAGTCTTCATATCCTTGTCCAAATGTCGAGTCGGTTATGGTTCAATACATTGATACCTTGTTGATGTTGAAAAAGATTGAAATGTTTTAAGTCAAAGTTAGGGTTAGGAATCCGCAAATTGTTGATGAATTATAAATTGAGATATTAGTTTTGCTCATTATGATAGACGCTTGTGATGATGATGGTGGATTTCCTAACTTGTTCTGAGCTTGGAGGGGAGTAGTACTTAGCACCGAGAGGGAAATTTGATATTTCCCCAAACCAATGTGCCACCATAGGGTTGTTTGATGATGATATTATTGGCCAGAGAGCCTGATTGTGACTATTGCAGTTTAAAGGTCGTACTCCCTGGCAAAGAGTATGGTGCTTTCACCAACGGAGGTTTCAAACGTTGGTATTTCACGTAGCTCACATGGGGTTGTCAATTATAGGAAACTCCCCTATCCATAAAAGTCATGTTTCTTGAATTACCGAGTCACTCCGAGATTTGAGTCAAGGAGTTGAGATATTATGATGAATTATTATTACCTTTGATGAATTTTGACGATATGATAATTTATGAAGATTTATGATGATTTATCATATTTTATGATTTTTGATGATTTACATGGATTATGATATTTTACCATTTGAACTATTTATTATAAAAGTATGAAGAGTATGATTTGATATAACTCAAGTCAAGTGAGTCATCATTATCTGTATGCATGTTTTCATGAAATTGATGATGTTATTTAAAGTGGAATGCACCCCCACATACTCAGTACATTCTCTTTGTGCTGACCGTCATCTACTATTCAATTTAGTTACAGCATCTGGTCAGCAGCTAAAAGAGTTCTTATAGTTCAAGGTCTTGTGTTGGTTGTTTCAGTTCAGAGACACTGTATCTTCTTCTGTCGGCCATATTGCGTGGGATGGTTGGGAGTCATGACTTGTTTATGTACAGGCAAATTAGTAGAGGCTTCATAGACAGTAGTAGTGGTTGATGTATTCAGTCTCCTTTTTGTATATGTATATGTGTTAGTAGAATTGTCCTCTTGTCATTCTAATATTGTGTTGAACAGATTCTGTATTGAGATATTTTCAGCTTTATTCTCTCAGAATTATGTTTTAATTAGCCGCTTTTGAGTTATACCTATGAAAGGATTAGCTTGGGGTCACTTGTGACCCAAAGCACCGTGTGGTGTCTTGGGACTCGATTTTTAAGGTGTTACAAACTTGGTATCCGAGGACAAAGTTCATGTATCCTAGGGTGTCTATGAAGCCATGTCTAGTAGAGTCTTACGGAATGGTACGGAGACGTCTGTACTTTTCTTCGAGAGGCTATAAAGCATTTGGGAAAGGTTGTTGTTCTTTCAAATCTTGAATCGTGCAATAAGTTTAAACCAGATAAGCTACCAAATTTCTTTTCAGTATTTAGAAGTGACAGTTTGTACTTTTCCATCTATGTGCTATTCGTGAGATAGTATGAGCAACAAATCCCAGTTCTTTCCCTGATAATATTTTTTGACTGATTAGCAAAATATTGCAGAAGTCTCATAATAGTGGCTTCATAAGAGCCTCCCAGTGTGTTATAAGTTCCTGAAGTTTTATGTTATGTCCTTTTCTTTATGACTTGTTCAGCTAAGACTGAGTGGATGCGTACTCCTTGATTATCGAATATGGTATGCCAAGTTCCTATCTCCTGTAATCTTGCTATCATCATGCTGTTGAAAAAAATAAAAGTCTAGTGAAGCCATGTAGGGCTCTTTCAATTCACTAGCACAACTGTTTTGTTATTCACCTCATTTTTTTTTCAAAACTCATATTCAAAGCCTAGTGGAGCCGTTTGCAGCCTATTTCGATCTACTAGCAACTTGTAGTTAATCTTGTTCCTTGTGCTGGCTGAAAATATGGGATTTGGAGGTGTAGTAGTAAGAAGGATGGTAAGTGTGTTTTGTTGAGCATAAGTATAGTGGAATCCATTTTTGCATACATTTGGGGTTAATAGGGAGTTATATATCCTTGTGTGTTAATTTTGTGATGTAGTTTGTTTGAGGTATGAAATGGGTGTTGACGGTATTTGGGTGCGAGAGAGTATAGGTAATGGAAGTACTCAGTGGGTGAGTGTTGTTAAATTATGTTGTTGCCAGGTTACAAGAGGAAGTTAAGTTAAGACGTAGAGACCTATGAACTAAGTTAAGTTGTGTATGGAGGATAGATAGTAGTGACGGGTGAAAGAAGGATGTGTTAATGGACTGTGAATAAGATAAGCTATATGATTATGAATAATTATTATTGTTATTAAGTTTAAATGGGCTAGCATTTGCTGAGGATTGTTTTATAGTTTCTAAGTGGAAATTTAATGCGAAAAGTTTTATGTTATATTGTGTGCTAAAAGTTAAGTTTTAATGATTGGTGATCGTGAAGGTGACTGTGATGATTTCTTGATTAATGGTATTAGTTGTTAGTAAGTGATCTAGTAGTCTTGAATAGTGGATATAAGATCCTAAGTTTGGTTGATTCATGATTAAGTTTGATGTTCTATTTATAATGAGAAAGTTCACCCAAGATATTATGGGACTGCTTTAATTTCGAGGATTAGTGTATGACTGTAATGGTTAAGCTTCTTAGATGTGATTTTGATTCTTATGGTTCAAAAATATAAGTTTACATGCGTGATTTTAATGAGCAATGACAGAGGCAGTGTGGTCCGTTAAGGATGAGAAAATTTGAGTTGAGCGTTAGACTCTAAGATTGAAATTCCGAAGTTGAGCTTAAAGCGTTGAAGCTCTAGCTGGTGTATGCTTATTTTGAGCTAAGTAGTAATCTAAAGTAAGATTGAGATTAAACTTTCATGTATATTGTGGTTAGTTGAAGTTTTAAGTGGTTATCTTGAGGGATTGTGGTGTACATGTTTTAGATTCTAGAAGCTAGTTATGCTTCAATTCGTAAACTTCTACTAAACAATCTTTATTTTCGAAGTATTCCAGCTCAGTCAGTCAGAATCGTATAGTGTACCTTCTCATTTATTATTTCATCATGTTGTCCAAGGATCTTAGGAATGAAATCATTTCCATATGGAGCATCTCAGTAGTTACGAGTATACCTCTATTCGTGCGTCATGCATATGAGCTAATTCATAGGTGCCCCATGTACAGTCTTAGTGACCCTGTGAAATAAGTGTTGTAGAGGAACATAGAGTCCTAAGGGGGAGATACCCCGTGACAACTTAAAGCTTTCGTGTTTTAAAAACATCTAGTTCATGCTCAAGTTCTCATTATGATCCTTGAATTGGCTATTGTTGCATACGCATTCATACATTCCAAAGTCAGTTCATCTAGATATTTATGCGTCAGATATGCATGTTCTGTATGAGGACTAGGAAACTGTAATTCCAATCGTGCCGATATGTCTCAGATGTTCGCGTCCCTTAAGAAGGTCAGTTGATCAGTGCTTTTATCCTATCAAGAAAAATTCTAGGATGAATGTTACCAAGGGGGAGATAATGTAATACCCCGAAAAATTTTCTTCGTAAAGATTTCGTGAGAAATGTACGAGTTCTATGCTTTAGAGCGATCAATAAATTTTCTATCTAGTATTTCTAAGATGTTGACCTAGTATTGCGTACAGTATCGAGTAATCTTTCTAACGATATGTATATCATCGAAAACGGACACTCGAGCGATGAGTTATGACTATTCCGATCGAACTATGAACAGTAAAATGTGTCGGAAATTAAAAATTACTGCAACCAGGCGAATTTTTGGGTCAACTTCAAACGACTATAACTCTTTGTACATAATGATCTGGGTGACCTACTATATATCAATGGAAATCTCTAAGAGTCCTCTTTCTAATGAAATTGGTTTCATCCAATTTGGCTGTTGGAGTAAAACGTTATGGTCGATCTACTTCAGCCTATTAAAACAGTCCCCCAAAGGACAAATTTGACATTATTTGTTTTTAAGGGCAATTTGGTCATTTCACAAACCCCCCCTCTTGGACGGAAATTTGTCCATTTAATTCATAATTGAACCTTTAAAATTCATTTTCTCCATGAAGCATTTGGGATAATGAAACCCTAGCCAAATTTCACCTTCAAATATCTTTCAATTTCACCGTAGAAATCCAAAATTAATCAGATAAACGAACTCTATGTCCAAAATTTTTCATAATAAAAATTAAATTCACAAAGTGGGTTGAAGTTCATGTAATTCCAAACTAAAATACATCCAATTCGGAGAAACCTATGTCCCTAATTCCAACCATTTAAAAAATGCACCAGTTAAGTCCTTAAGACATCAATTTAAAGCATGAATAATCAATTCAAAACATGGGACTAGTAAATGAATCAGTAACAACAAAAATCCTACAACCCCATTTCGAAACCCATAATTTAAATAACATAAAAATCCATTCAATTCATGCCACAACGTAAAATTAAAGTTTAGAGAAGAGAAACATGCCTTAAACAAATACGAATTTGAATTCAATATGCAGTTTGGAGCCCGAAGTAGTGATTTCTTGTAAAATAATTAATCTTTCTTTGTCAAGATATTAGAGAATAGAATAAGAGTGTTTCGTCTTTTTAACTAAGGGGAAAAAGGTCAATATTATGTTTATAAGTCATGGAAAGGGTGAAAAGACTAAAATTGCCTCACCCCTAAGTAAAAATAAACAAAAGTGGATAGGATTTCACCTCACTGTGGTACGACCTTATCGCGGAGGCTAACCTCTGTTGCACGGTGATATCACAGAGGTACACTACCTCGAAGTTCCAAAATAATCGTGAACCCTTTTCAAAAAATCTAAAACTTTCCCAAATTATCCTTTTAACATCCCTAAACATAATTAAAGTAAAAAATCAATATTACCAATACGAGAAAGTCAAAAAGAAAGTGATCAAAATTTTAAGGGGTCTTACATTATCCCCCCCCTTAGGATCATTCGTCACCGAATGATGAGTTAGGGGATACTTTTAGCATGAGAATATAAAAAATACACCATAATCAATTGCAAACATAGAAAATGATGAGAGGAAAACAAAACTCATACCTTGAGAACTTTCATCCAACTCTGGGAACAAAATCTTGTTTTTGGACTTTAGATATTCCTCTATTTCCCATGTATCCTCTTCCACCTTCTGATTTCTCCAAAGGACTTTTACTGAAGCTAGATCCTTGGTCCTCAATCTATGAATTTTCCTATCCAATATTTCAATCAAGACATCCTCATAGGAAAAGGAATTCGTAACACCAACATCCTCAATAGGCACTATCTAGGAAGTACCACTCACACACTTTTTCAACATAGACACATGAAATAAAGGATGGATGGAATCCAATATCAAAGGTAAATCCAACTCATATGCAACATTTGCAATTCTCTTTAAAATCTGATATGAACAAACTTAATGGGGACTGATCTTCCTCTTCTTTCCAGAGATCATGACTTCTTTACTAAGAGACACCTTAAAGAATACCCAATCATTCACTTTAAACTTCAACTCTCTTTGCCTCACATCCGCATAGGACTTTTTGAGGCTTTGAGTGGTCTTAAGTCTTTCTCTAATCACTTTCACCTTATCTATGTCTTGGTGAACCAACTCAGGAACAAATAATCCAGTCTCACCAACCTTAAATTATATAATAGGATACCTATAGCTTCTACCATAATGAGCCTCAAAAGAGCCTATCTGAATACTCGAATAATAACTATTATTGTACACAAATTCGTTTAGAGGAAAATGATCAACCCGAATTTTTTTTAAATCAATTACATAGGACTTTAGCATATTCTACAACATCTAAGTAGTAATCTCCACTTGTCCACCCATTTGAGGGTAAAAAGTGGTGTTAAGGTTCACCGTGTACCCAAACCTTTCTGGAACGAATGCCAGAAGAGAGAAAAATATTGGGACCTCGATCTAAAATGATGGACACTGGTCCACCATGCAACTTTGCAATCTCTTGAATAATTTACTTAGCATAATACTATCTTGAGTAGTAAGTCCTCACAAGCAAGAAGTGAGAATACTTAGTCATCCTATCCATGATGACTCAAAATAAATCATACTAATTGCGCCACCACAGAAGACCCGTAATGAAATCCATAGTGATCATCTCCCTCTTCCACATAGGCAACTCTATCTCTTAGGACATACCACCAAGCCTCAAGAATTCAACCTTAACTTGTTGAAAAACAATACACTTAGCCACAAAATTTTATATATCCATCTTCATATTGTTCTACCAGTAGATTTCCTTCAAGTCATGATACATCTTAGTAGAACCTGGATAAATTGTATTCCTAGACTAATGAGTCTCACTCAGAATCATTCCCCATAGCCCATTAGTATTAGGAACACACAACCTTCCTTGGTACCTTAGAATACCATCTCCCCCAATCTTAAAATCCATGACCTTTTATTTTCCCATGTCATCCTTAATCTGTATGAGTATAGGGTACAAAGCCTTCTTTTCTTTCACCTCAACACCAAGAGAGGATTTAACTACTTCTTCAACAATCACCCCTTCTTCCTTAGAGTCTAAAATATGAAATCCCAAGTTGTCCAACCTATTATTTTCCTTCACCAATCCTCTTTTCTCTTCATCAGCATCAGATAAGATTCCATGGACAACTTTCTAAGAGCATCAACAACAATATTACCTTTAACTAGATTGTAATAAATGCTCATGTAATAATCCTTAAACAATTTGAGCAACCCCCTTTTCCTTAGATTTGAGTCCTTTTGAGTAAATACTTATTTTAAGTTCTTGTGATATGAATAGATATCCACATGAAGCCATACAAATAATGGTGTCAAATCTTCAAAGAAAAAGTTACATCCGCTAAGTTCAAGTCATGAGTTGGATAATTCATCTCATTAACCTTGAGCTGCCTAGATGCATAGGCCATAACCTTACCATATTGCATCAAAACACAACCTAGTCCCTTACGGGATTCATCATAATATACCTCAAACCCCCCAGTACCCTCGGGTAGGGTAAAAACTGGCACAGAAGTCAACTTATCTTTCAACTTCTCAAAACTACCCGCATAAGCATTGGTCCAAAGAAACTTAACATTTTTCTGAGTCATACTTGTTGCGGAGCAGCAATGGATGAGAAAATTTTTATCAACCTCATATAATACACAGCCAAACCTAAGAAGCTCCTAATATTGGTTGGATTCATGGGTCTAAGCTATTTCTTAAATGCTTTAACTTCTCGTAGATCCACCTTGATCCCTTCACTAGAAAATACATGCCCTGAAAAAGTCAACATTCAGCCAAAGTCACACTTGGAAAATTTTGCATGCAATTCCTGTTATTTAAGGGTCTATAATACAATTCAGAAGTTATATGCTTGATCCTCCTCACTCTTAGAATACACCAGGATGTCATCATTGAAAACTATCACAAATAAATTCTGAAACTACCTAAATTCAGAATTCATAAGATCAATGAATGTAGCTGGTTCACTAGACTACCCAAACGATAGAACCAAAAATTTATAGTGACCATACCAGGTTTGAAAAGTAGTCTTGGGAATATAAACCTCCCAAATATTTAACTGATGATAGCCCGAACAGAGATCTACCTTAAAGAAACACTTACCACCCTGAAGCTGATCAAAGTGGTCATCAATTCTAGGAAGAGGGTACTTATTTTTCACCATTACCTTATTCAACTTACAATAATTTACACATATTTGGAGGGACCTATGTTTCTTTTGCATAAATAGAATAGGAGCACCTTACAAAGAAACACTAGGATGAATCAACCCTAGATCGAGATGACCACTCCATTATTCTTTTAGCTCCTTTAATTATGTTTGAGCCATCCGATAAGACAGAATAGAAATTTGATGAGTATCTGATAGAAGATCAATCCCAAAATTTATTTCCATGTTAGGAGAAATTCTAGGAAGATTATTGGGAAATACTTTAGAAAACTTATTAACTACAAAGACAGATTGCATAGAAGAACTTTAAGAATCAAATTCCTTAACCCAAATTAGATGATACAAACACCCTATTGAAATTAATTTCTTAACTCTAAGATAAGAGATGAACCTCCCTTTGGGCACTAAGGAATATCCCTTTTATTGAATTACCTATTCATTAGGAAAATGGAAACTAACTGCTTGAGTCTTCTAATCTGGAGAAGCATAGAATGAATAAACTCAATCCATCCCCAAGATAACATTGAAATCCAACATATCCATCTCTAACAAATCCACCAATGTCTCCCGTTGAAATATGGACACTATACAACCCCTATAGATTTTTGTAGCAACTATAGAATTACCCATTGGGGTAGACACAGAAAAGGGGTTAGAAATACTTTCGGGACCAAAACCAAAATGCACAGCAACATAAAGGGTCATATAAGAAAGGGTAAAACTCAGATTAAGAAAACACTAAACATCATTGGAAAAGATGTAATATGGCAATAACAACATCAGGAGATGCCTCAAACTCCTGGCAAGTAGCAAGTACATAGAGATAATTTCAGCTAGTGCTAATATCAGAACTAGCACTCTTTGATGCAGGAGATCAAGATGTCAAAACTGGAAATTTATTAGCCCAACTGGCAACCCAAGCTAAAAGACAATCTCGCTACATATGACCAAGTTGACCAGAATTAACACTGATTCCTCCCCTTCTCACAATAACTACGGTAATGCTATCTGCAAAATTGATAAGGAGGATAAGGTGGGGCTGACTGAGCACAATAGACTGAGACTAGACACCATGTGATTTTTGCTACTACTATCTTGATAATGAAGTTCACTTCAAGGAATATGATAGGGAGAACTAGAAAATAAATACAAATTTCCCCAGTTCTTCTTCTTGGTATACTATCCACCCTCTCTCCCACTATTTTATTGACCCTCACCCTACTCTAAATACATAAACTTCTTATTATACCTCCTACCTATCTCTATTTTTTTTCTCATTCTCTATTTACTGCATATAAACCACAAGTCTTGAGATATCGATATTATTGTACAATATTGCAGCCTTACCTTCCAATATCAAGATGTGAGACAACCCAGAAGAAAACTTTCTTATTTTAGTATTTAGCTAAACACAAACTCAGAAGCATAATCTGACAGCTGTTGAAATTTTAAGGCATACTCCTTTATACAATACTTACCCTGCTTCAGATTCACAAACTCCTCACCCTTATCTTCCCTCAACTCCTGAGGATACAAATGATTAATAAAGGAACCCAAAAACTCATCATATAATGTCGACTCTGCACCATCACCCCTCAAATGTTCCCACTACTCATACCACTGATAACCGTCATCTTTGAGCTTATATATAGCAAACTCTACACCATAAAAATTAGT
>NC_061122.1:136740092-136780319 GCF_002878395.1 Capsicum annuum | reverse complement strand
TCAAAAATATACAGATGATCAGGAAACAAAATTTCATCCAACAGAAGTAGAAAATGAAATGTTCAGTTGGAAAAATTCTAAAACTTCAATTCCCTAAGCTGCTTCCAAAACAGCTTTTCCAGGTTGACATGCAGGAAGTTGGCCATAATTTCTAAGCAGAGGCGAATCCAGGATTCAGACTCTCTAAGTTCCAAGTAAACTTATCGACAGGGGCGGCAGAGTCACCTTCGATGAAGGGTGGTAAAACACACACCCTTCGTTGGAAAATTATGTGGTGAATAGAGGTTAAATATTAATCATAATGAGTGTATATTTAATTTTGCATACTCTTAACATAGCTGAGAATAAAATTTGCACATCCTTCGCTGAATTTCTGACTCAGCCACTGATTATCGATTAAATTAATCAAATTATTAATTTTTTGATATATATATAGGACAATTAACCAACCAATTAGTTAAAAAAACAATAATAAAAATGACAAAACTTGATATTTCAATAATATTACTAATATATTAATATAATATTCATAATTCATTTAAATAGTAGAATGTAAGGGCAACAAAAGATCCACTTTGCCACTTGCACTAGATAATATTTGGATATAATTGGTGCACACTTAATATTAGATAATGTTTTGATATTATAGGTACAGATTTATTATTTGATAATGTTTTGATATTATTGGTGCAGATTTAATATTTAACTATATCAGTATTAAAAAATACAAATGCTACAAATTGGGATCGAACACACGACCTATGGACAACATCGAACACACGACCTATGGACAACAATAGTAACGCTTTGTCACTTGCACTAGATAGTGATTTGATATTATGGGTGGCAGATTTAATATTTTAATATATCAGCAGATATATATATATATATATACCTATACAAATAGTGTTTTCCTCGAAGTTTGCGGGTGGCGTGCCACCCCCACAGCAATAAATAGATCAGTCCCTGCTTCCAAGAAGTTGTAAAAGGATAAGAAAAGCAATAAATTTTCATAGACCGCACAACAGGTAAGAAGATTTAATCTTGTATTGTAAACGTTAGATTATGAACAAAACATACCTTTGAATTGACACCATTTGGTATGATATGATTCTTTGAATTATATTTTAAATAATCAGTAGGACTGAACATAGTGAAACTTTTGCAATTGAAGAAAGCACAACAGTGATGCAAACACAACTTTTATACAGTTAAGCACCTTGGAAAACAACCATGATTAGTTATTGAGTTTTTAAAATAAAGGAAAAATAAATATGCCAACACTTTTTGACATCTTAGAACTTAAAGATGCACTAATATGAGCCTAGAGAATGGATCTTGTTCTAGTAAGGTTGCATACAACAATGCAAAGTAAATTAACATTAAATAAATAAAGTAATCTAGGTTTCATGGCACTTCAAAAGTTTTGGTACGAAGGATATTCCTAAAAGTTTGATATTCCTAAAAGTTTTTCTCCTCATTATGATGTTAACTAAAAACCCCTAACCTAATGAATAAATACCACAATCATACATCTTAATTCGATAAAAATGGTATAATTGTTGGAATTAAAGCATAGCACTGAGTGGTCCTTCATTCCTCGACTATTTTTACTATGAAAAAATATTAAGCTCCCAATAACAGTGTAGTGACACAGAAATTAATGGTTATTTTTGGAATGAAAGACATACCACTTTCATAATAATCTTTTGTTATCTAGAGAACTGAAACTTAGCACAACAAAGAGCCTCTTCAGCATGGTTAACATTGTCATCTTTGCAATGAATAGAGAGAAGAGCCTAACTAATGGAAGCAAGGGCACAAACACTCTGTATCTTACCAAAAGCATCCTTCATACAAGTTTGGAGCCTACCATCCCTAGCACATGGCAACATCTTGTTATTTTGCAAAACATGGAATCGATGGAACCTAACCCCGAGAAGAAAAGCATCTTTTAAAGTGTAGTTGTTCATGCACTTATTACAAGAAATACAAGCAACTTCAAGTTCCTCATTTAAAACATTGTGCTTCTCCCAATTGATAAGCACACATAAAAAGGATATTCATCGACTTCTTTGTAAAAAATGGTTCTTGGGCCAAGCTAAACCTCAAAACCTAGCTCATGAGGTGAGGATTGCCCAAGACCATATAAGGAGACCAAGGAACCTTTAATCCACCAATTTAGGACTCCAATACCTCCCCCACACGCCCAGGACTGGACAACTGGAGCATGGACAATATAAGATGGGGGCCAATATTCAAAATAATGAATTGGGTGGGCCTTAATCTGATACCATTATAAGTAAATGGACCTTGGACATAACTCAACCTAAAAAGCTATCTCATGGTAGGAGGATTACCCATGTCCATAGAAACAAACTTCCAGTCTATTCCTCAATCAATATGGGTCTCCTTATATGGTCTTGGGCAATCCTCAACTCATGAGTTAGCTTTTAGGGTTGAGTTAGATCCAAGATTTATTTTTTATCATGGTATTAGAGTCAGGTTCATCTCTATTTAGGCTCCCGTTCCACATGCCAGTTGGGCCCTGGGTGTGAAAGGGGGTGTTATAGTGGGTAAAAGTCTCACATTGATTAAGGAATGGACTGGTAGTTTGCTTATATAAACTTGGGCAATCCTCCCCTCATGAGCTAGCTTTTGAGGTTGATTTAGACCCAAGATCCATTCTTTACATCCTTTTTTCTTCATACCAACATCATAGATCCTCATGTGGTGTGTACGTATATCTTTTTCCTACCATATGGGGGTATAGAGGTTATTCCAATATGCCCTCACCTCAAAGAAAATATTTCATAGCAGATTTATAAAATAAAAGATGAAAGTAGAGGAACATGACAAATTATATGGAAAGAATCACAGAGCTTTCGAAAGAAAGGAAGAGTAACAACAAATAAATAATACGATAACCAATTACATAGTTATATTATCCAGGGCTTGAAAAATAATAGCCAAATTAGATGTTTGGAGCATTAGAAAGTTATCTACCTTATTTGACAAGTAGCATGCTCAAACAAGCTTATAACAATAAACATTGTTCATTAGTGATTTACCAATATATATTTTATGCAATATATGTATCAGGACACTCCTGGATTCTATTCTTTACCAAGACCGCCGCCCTAACTGAGTGCCATTGACCCTTGAACCATAAATCAAAGGTCTTTCAAGATAAAAAGTTGACTCAAGAATTCAAAACTAACCAACATAACCCCTTCCCCAAGAATTTTATATGGCGGTTAACCCTTTAATTTCAAGATTTGATGCTACGTATTCTCTAGAGTCCAAAAAAGTTACTCATGGGACGTGTTGTAATATCAGCTAGACATCATTCATAAATACCAAACTCTACTAATATGAACTTTCAATATGGAGATGTTTTAATTTTGTTATGTAAAAAAACTCAATGTGGACATTTAAAGTCTTTCATACACTATAATAGCATGTGCCCCCTTATCACATTCTAGTTGACTTCATAATACTAATCTAATCTAAGTAGCTCAACTTTAATGAACGAACCTTTCTACTAACTTCTCCACTTTTCACATTGTGAAACGTTCCTCTTAATATCTATGAAAATTAATCAAGGTCAACGAATTATGTAATATATCGAGTAAAAGCTCATTTAATTCATAGTAAAAGCTCATTTAATTCATACACTATTAATTGAAACTCGGCTTTATTTATTTGTCAATATCCAAAAGAAAAGCCTTAATGTTTTGTGCATTCGAATCTTTAGTTCCCTATAAATATCCAAATTCTTCTTAGTTGGATGACAAATGTCATAAAAGGCATTATATCATCCAATTGTTATTCACAAGATGTTAAGATGAAAATGTCTACTTTTAGTTCAAGAGAGTAAGGCATACTAAAAGGAAAAATGTCACGATCCAATGTATCGGATCATGAGGGAACCTACTTTAATCCCCTTAGATAGGAGAATTCTTACCACCCATTCAATATAACTTGCGGAATAGAAATAACCAATCTTTATTACCTCAATTTTATTACAAATTTTAAGTACAGAAATGTAAACTACAACTAGAAACTAGTCTAAATAAGTGCAAGAGCTTCTAAATCAAGAATGGTAAGACTAGACACAACACCACCATAAATGAGAGAGGTAAAAGTTGATGAAGGATTTCTATCCACAACAATCATGAAACCAACATTGGTTCCTGCAAAGACTACACACCAAAAAGGGTACAACAAAAGTAGTATCAGTACAAACAACACATACTGGTAGGTATCATCAACCAACTTTTGTTAGATCATGTAAACACAATACAAAAAAAAAAAAAAAAACAATGACAATTTTTATAAAAATTTAAATCATAACATTTTAAACTGCTTATGTTATATTTATCCCTTGTTTTAACTAAGAGTATTTCAATTCTTATTTTCATTGATCATTCATCGCCTTCACATCATGTGTCATCTATCCTGTTTCTCACTTGTTTGATCCCATTAGTTATTACTCATGGTAAATCATTAATAATCATCACTTTGTAACTGATACAACTATGAAAACACATTATGATAAATACTCCAAGTTTATGACACTTAGCCTTTTCATGTAACTCTACAAATTCAGTCAAGTACAAGTGAAAAGACAATAAGTCAAGTCAAACCATGACCAAATCAATAATTCCAACTCTAATAAAATCCAAGTCAACAAACCATGTCAGCTAACCATGACTCTATAAATATCCAAGTCAACAAACCATGACTGTAACAACAAGAATTTCAATATATATGACAAGTAATTGGACCACACAAGAATCCCTAATATATCAAGTGACATCATAATCTGGATCTCTAAAGAACCCCATAATAAGAACCACAATATAACTTGGTTCTCTCATGGAACCAATATAAACAACAACAACAATAATAATAATAATAATCATATACCTAGTCTACTCAAGGAACCGTCACACTCATACATACATTGTACATATATGCTAAGGATTTTATGGTTGTCCACTAGTCATGACCTATAGGGAACAAGCTCTTATTCATGTGTTGTACCAGTGTGGTACCCAAGCCAACCATTGAATCATATTAATTAATCCCTTGTGAATGTCTAAATTTAGGTCCATCCTATAAAAAAAAACCGATATCACAATAATTACAACCATACTAAGAATAAGCAATCATACGTATACAATTTACAAGCCATTACTATAACCTCAATATATGTGATTAACACTTAGGATATCTTTTATCAATTTCATTCCTTAAGTATTCATTACAACAATAGTCAACCACCCAAATATTTTGTCAACTTGAATTAATTAATGCATGAAAACAACAATCATAGTTTAACACTCTAAATCACAACTAGATTGAATAATCTAACACACTAAATCACACTAAACAAACTTTGTTGGTGCTGATCTATTCTCGAGTATGATAGCAACATTTCTAGCCTCTAATTAGGTCGTGATAGCGACCAAAAGTTTGCAATCGCGACCATCACTATGTATAAAATCTCATATTCATATTTTTGATATTTTGGGAGTTAGAAGCTCCGATTTTGATGATTTTCAGTATTTTTTTATTGTATAATCTTTGTCGATCACTTTATATCTCTAGTTTCCCTATTTAGTAAGAACTTCAACTTTATTTTAAATAATTTTCATCCAAGTTAAGAATCTTAAATCCTATTTTCACCATTTTTGGAGCTTAAGAGCTTAGATTTGGGTGATTCTAAAGGAGTTTTTGAGATTTTTTCTATGGGTAAGTTTTATAATCTTATAATAATAATTTTTCCTTGATTTTATATTTAAAAAAAATTCAAATTATTTATTTCATAATGGGGTTTTAGGGTTTTTGCTGGTAAAGTTTTAAAGTGATTTTTCATTGATTTAAACTTCTTTTTCACTCAGTTTTTCTTGGATTTTCAGCTGTAGACTCATACGAGTATAGAGATTGTATTTCAAATGCAAAATTATGATTTTACCCCTTTAATTTTTGAACCCATTATCGAGGTCTATTTTAAGACTTGTCTTAAATATAGCAATATGAGTATCATTTTACTTCTAATGATGCATGGATTACGATTTTTGTAGCATAACAACATTTTATAATCATAGAGTGAAGATGGAAGTTTCGTGAATAATTTAAAAATTTGCGGTTTGGCTTTAATGTAGGCTTCTATTTACTCTTTTTCATAAGATGATGTGTGTTATGTATTGCATGTTAATGTGAATGTTAAGATTAATTATGGATAAAACACAATGAATTAGTCATGATTATTGAGGTTTGGGGATTAGATGGGTGAATTTGACCCATACGGTGAAATACTTATTACACCTTTAGGATCCTATTGATTTCTTAAAAGATTAAGCTAATTCTTAGAATAGTTGTTCTATTATAATAGAGTTGGGATATAGCTTAAGCATTAGAACCATGGTTAGTATGGTTAACCTTCTTTGGGCTACTATAGTGATCTTGAAATCATAATTTAGGTAGAATTGGCTTACTTACTCATGTTCTATGTGGAATTTGTATCTTAGGATTGATTATGGCTTATGTACCTTCTAGAAGTCAATTAAGATACCTTAGCCTATTTCAAGGTGGAAATTTCCTAAATATGGAATTCAAGGATTAAAATTGTGTTCTTTCGTCCCACCTTGGGCCAACAATTGTGTTAGCCCTAACACTTATTGATGAAACTTAGGCATAGTTGAGGCTAATGAGCCTTTAGTATAAGGTTACTTATTGAATTGTTGAATGATGATGGTTTTTCTATATTATGGTTATTAGTTTTTAGCTAGCATATAGGTTTAGAATATGATATATGATATGATCTGTTGACATGCTTAATCATATAGGCATAAATATAGTTATGATATATGGACTATAGATATAAGATGCCTCATAGAAAATATTTATGGCCAATAGATATGAAATGCTTTATTGATATATTATGCAACCTAGATGTGATACACCTTATTGATATATTATTCCACCTAGATGTGATATACCTTGTTGATATATTATGCCACCTATATATTAGATTCCTTATTGATATATTATGCTTCCAGGATGTGAGATGCGCTATTAATATATTATACCTTATGGATTTGAGATGCTTCATAGATATGCTATGACTTATAGATATTTGATGGCTTATGAATATGATTACTGATATGGGTTCCGGATATGCATGTGTGCATAAGGATATAATTATGATATTATAGTTATTTTAGACACATTATTAGGTCCAAGGCCATGTTATGATATTAGTTGGACATTCGAGAAGTGTCTATCCTTGAGAAGGATGTGGTTGTAGTTCATTGATATATTGATGATTATGATTTCATTATCTGAATACTAGTGATGGCATGCATAAATTCACTACATTAATTCATGATAATTAATTATGGTAAATGATATGATTCTAAATAAAATATGACTTCATTACTATATTTTTCTAAATAGGGGTTAAAGCCAACTTTTTACCTTAAAAATGGATTTCTTTATATACATAAATGCATGTCTTAATAAATAATCTATGTATAAAGAGATTGAAAATGATGTTTTAAAGATTTAACTGAGAGATTCTGGTCTATCATTCTCATACTATTATTTACTCTGGTCATGAGAGATTTTGACTCTTTCTATGCTTTTATAATGATTTAGTCACAAAGTTTACCCCCGGTAATAGATTTATGAACTTACTCTCTTTTAGCCACGACTTAAGTCCATGCACCTATTATATATTTTTATACACATCTCTCTAATATGGGATTAAGGATGATGATGTATTGATGATATAAGTTTTAGATAAAACTCGTTAATAGATTATTATATTGATGTTATATATGTATTAATAATTATGATGATATACTTATATACCTAGAAAGACCAGGGGATGCTTATAATAATATACTTATATATCTTGCAAGGCCAGAGGATGATTATAATGATATGCTTATATGCCCGGGAAGGACAAAGGATGATTATGATGATATGCTTATATGCTCATAAAGGCTTGAGAATGATTATGATATTGATGATGTATTTCTGATAAGGCCGGGGGATGATTATGATGATGATGGTTATAATAGTGATGATTATGATATTGATTATACTTATCAGTTTGAGTCAAAATGTATATTATTATACTTGATTCATTTATGGTATTATGGATTCTGTTGCATTCATCCTTGCATGCATATTTTTTATCACCAGTATGTGCCCATATCTATCATCCTTGTGGGGGGTTGAATAGGCACGAGTAATGAGTATGGTTTATAGGGAGTTGTACTTTGATTAAACTTTCTAAGCCTGGGGCGGTGGAGGTTCTTGAAAGGCTCACTTAGGTAGTGGTTCTCCAGACATAGCAGGTTACTCTTGTTATTATTGTTATTGTTATTATCATGGTTATAATTATTATTATGGCTAGTTTGTGACAGATTGATTAATGATATAGTATCGAGATTTGAGGTAAGTTTCTGGCTTTTCTATCTTATAATTATATTATTATGCGTGATTATCTTATGATTAGACGTTTGGATTAGAAACCATGAGTATGCTAGCATTAGTCCTTACTATGATTATGAGGTCTTAAGATACTAGTTAGATGATTTAAGTTGTACCTGGAGCTGACCATGTTTATGATTATATGTATATCTATTTATTTGTAGCTATTGCATTACCATATATCCCTCATTTTCTTCATTTATTAAGATTCAATATTCATTCCTTGGCTTTTTATAATTTTATATATATCATTCTTTCACCCATTATTCATATATTGACTGGTGATATACGGTATAGTATTGAGATTTCTGAGTATGGCTGCTATAGGATAGTTCATTCTTAATGCGTTCTTAGCCTTATTATGTTAGTTTCTTTGACCTTAATAGGAAAGTTTATCCTTATTATCTCATTGGCTTTGTTATATGGTTGCTGAACATTTAGAATTAGACTCCATTTCTATTAATATGTTGTATATATCTGCATTATCTTTAGAGCACAGTCGGTAGTTGCCTACTGAGTACCATGTGTTTTGTACTCATACTACACTTCTGCAGCCTGCAGATTATAGTATGGGTTATTATCGGTGTTTTATGCGTCATACGGAGCAGCCATGGTTCAGAGACATAGAGTGTGCTCCTGACGTTTGGAGTATTACTTTCCTCCTTTAATGTACTAGACTAGTCTCTATATTTTATACAAAGATAGTTGTATCTGTATATTCATTTAGTATCTTATTTGTATATTTATTATATTAGAAGCTCTTGTACTAATACCACCATATTTTGGGACTATGTTATGTAATTGATCATTTATTATATTTATTCTACATTTTTTTCTTCCTTTTTGTGGTAGTAGTCTGTTACTAGCGATTTCAGACTATGGTTTTGGCTTGCCTACTAGTGGATTAGAGTAAGATCTATCATGACTCAAAAAATTGGGCCGTGACATCGCTAGCTTATCTTATTAAGTAAGAATTATCAAGTCATATTCATTAAATTCAAGCAGTTATTTTAGGAGCACACGTTAAACCAAAAATGGTCTAAAATTTAGTAATTCATTTATTAATCCAATACCCCACAACAATAACCAATATCACAACAATTACAACCTTACTGAGAATAAACAATCATAATTTTACAATGAACAAGCCATTAATATTACCTTGTTATATGTGATTAACACTTAAGAAAATCTTTTATCAATTTCATTCCTTAAGTATTCAATACAACAATAAACAACCACTTAAATACTTGGTCAACTCTAGTTAATCAACACATATAAACAACAATCATTCTTTAACACACTAAATGACAAGTAGATATAAATAATCGATTTCATCAATTATATTATGTCCGAAGATAAATCTTCGGTTTATTAAACTAAGCATTATCAATCATATTCATTAGATTTAAGTATTCATTTTCGGAGCGCACGTTCAACAAAATGGAGTCTAAAATTTAGTAATTCATTCATTAATACAAAACCTACTGAAATTAGGGGTTTGCCATTATCTAGAAACCTTACAGTCAAGTAATTGCTAGGTTCAAGGCCTAATCCATTAACCAATCATTCAGTTCTATTCAACCAACAATCTATCTTTTTTTATACACCTCTATACCTTTTTCTTTGTAACTTCACATTAGGCTCTTAAGTTAAGTCATCGCCTTTTTATACCATAATCAATCCTTATCACTAGCCTTAAGCAATATTATCTCATATCTCAACCACACATAGTACCAAGTGTAATCAAGATAAATCACTAGATTATGAGCTCATACAATCTCCTTATCAACTATATTCATAATATTTCACATTACAATGAACCATAGAGTCCTATAACTATAAACACTGATCAGGAATTCATACATTAGCATAAGAACATAAAATTAGGCTCTTATTACACTAAAATAAAGTTTAATACATCCAAACTCCATGTCCATATGCCTAAGAATGATTTCACTCATCAAATCTACATCATGGATACAATCATTAATAACAATCTACTACTCATAAATCATAACCTACCTAGGCATCAAGCTGCTGCAACAAGTAAGCTACACCATGGATGATCTTTCTTTTTCTTCATATTTACAAAGACTAAATCATCTAATAATAACAATTACAAGAGTAATTAATGATAAACTAATCGTCAAACAAAAAACTTGAGAATTCAAAAACACTAATTTTACCCTCTTTTATGATCTACAAATTACTCAAGGGTCAATTAGTAATTAAAATAGTTTCTTCAAGTTCAAACCAACTTCATTAATGGGGTTTTGATACTAAAGTTTACACCTTTATTAAATTCAAGGTACCCAACTATTAAATTTTATATTTACAACCACTAATTCATGCTAGGGAATGTTAATTAATAATATAAAAGTAATTCTAGGTGATATTAACCCAGACCGTAGGTTTTACCCAAAATATCCTACACTTAGGGTTCAATTCCCCAATAATTTCACGTTTAAAAGTTGTTCTAATGATTCTAGAATGTTAAAGAATTGTAAAATAAAGAAAATGACAGAAGAAACTTACCTTTATGAAGAATTTCCTTTCATACCAATTGAAAATCACCCCTCTAGGGCTTACGAATGAAATTTTGGGGTTTGTGAGATAAAACCCATCAAAATCGAGTTATAAACTATCATGCATGTCGCTATAGCGACCTACCCGCTACAACACCCTTAAATTTTCAGTATAAATAATCTTCAGTAAAATAGTCTTCATTTTTTACTTAGAAAGTTGATTACGAAAAATCAGTAGCATTGGAAAAAAGACTCGGTGATATTGAATTCAGTTGTTATTGAGCCCCCTAAGTACTTATATTCTAGGACAAATGCTTGTTTGAAATCGATCCTAGTTTAAACATGGCGCAAAACTAAATCGACAAGGTTACTTTTAATTTAACTTTGTACGGAAGTATTGTATGACTTTAGTACATTTTAAATGCTCTCACATACTAAAGAGTTACTCATAAATCTTTTGATGAATAACAAGCACATGCCATTGCCATAAATATTTTCAGTAATTACAAAACCAATCGTTATAGTAAAATACCTTCAAGATCTATATGTCTTGAATCCAGAGCTCTGTGAGATAGGTAATAACTTCTTAAGCATCTACATAGATGTTGTTAAGAATAAAAGGAAAAAATACCATTGAATTAGTCAAATTATTTTTTCTAAGTCATAGATATTCAAGACAATGAGCTGCAAAAAGAACAACACAAATTATTGTGAATATTGAAAAAAAATAGATGGAAATTCCCCAAATTTCATTCATCAAGTTTTAGTAGAATCCCCAAATGTAAGACCTTTAGAGTTTTGATCATTTTATTTTTGACCTTCCCGGATTTGTAATATCAATGTTTGACTTTAATTATGTTTAGGAATGTTAAAAGGGTAATTTGTGGAATTTTTGAAATTTTCAAAAAGGGTGCAGGGCTATTTTGGAACATCGAGGTAATGTACCTCCACGATATCACCGTACCGCAGAGGCCCTCCACGATTAGGCCATAACACGCTGGGGTGCAAATTTAATCCAATTTTATTTTTTCCACTTAAGGGTGAGGGACTTTTGATCTTTTCACCCTTTTCATGATTTGTAAACATAAAATTGACCTTTTCTTTTTAAGTTAAAATGATCAAACACTTTTATTTTCTTCTCTAACACCTAGACCAAGAAGGCTTAAGGGATTTACAGGAAATCACTACTCTAGGATCCAAACTTCAAATTAATTTCAAATTCTTATATTTTTCAAGTATGTTTATCTTTCAAAAATTAATTTTATATTTTAGAATGGATTGAATAAATTTTTATGTGATTTAAATTATGGGTTTTGAAATTGAGTTGCGGAGTTTTGGTTGTTACTGATTGAGTTACATGTCCTTGGTTTTGAATTAATTATTCATGATTTAAATTAATGTTTTTGGGACTGAATTGGTACATTATTTAAATGGTTGGAATAGGGGACATGGGTTTCCCCAAATTGGATGAAATTTGGATTGGAATTGCATAAACCTGAATCCACTTTGTTAATTTGACTTTTATTATGGAAAATTATATGGTTTAACTTGCGTCTGAACTCAACGCAGTGCATTACTAGATAAATGTATATAAAAATGGATATAGATGGACTTTGTGTCCATGGTTTAGATTTTAATAGAACTTAAGAGTCAATGAGGATTATGTGAATTGGTTTGGCATGTTTAATTTAGCTTGCAAGCATATTGGTATGACAATACCAACTAGAAAATGCCATAATGAATTGTTCCCTTATTAATGGTCTGAATTATGTGCAAATTATTTTAATTTAGGCTTAAAGAGGGTTGTGTAGCTTTCCGTGAAGGTTATGTATCAGGGGACGAACACTGAAAACCATGTTTTCTAGTGTTTGAGGTCTATATACCTGTGTGCTCGACACACGCTTGATATATATATATATATATATATATATGTATATGTATATACGGGATGGCTATTGCCTATGGTGGCTTTAGTTTCCCTTAGATTTTCCTACATTTGTACAAGAAACACCCATAGGGTCCTTCCAGTAGGGGAAATTAAACTTATTCAGCCCGTGGGTGCCTTTAGTAAGTATCGAGCTTCATAGTCTAGGTTTATGGTTTTAAAACTTTTATGTTCATAACTCTTAACCTATCATAGAATCTTATACATATAAATATATATATATATATATATATATATATTTATAAATGAATGTGATCATGTGGTTTTGACTGATTTTGGACGTGACATTATTTTGTCACTTTCCATGAGTTACATGTGAGTGCTTATCCCACTGACCATCCTAGAACTTTATATCATGAAATTATATTAGGTTTGAAGATATTTCTGTTTCCCCTATGAAACATTAGATGGTTGAGCACGTTTGTTGAGTTGCCGTGAAGTGGTGAGCCTCCATCCTTTGGAATTTTTTTATCATTTCATTATTTATTCTTTATTGATTCAGTACTTTTAGATTCTTTTTTTTCCATAGACAAGGGCTAATGTCGCCAAAAACTAACCTCCAAAAGAAGTATGTTGTGGTCAATTACTAATATAGTAATCCAACTAGGTTGAGGTCGATCCCACACGGAAATTATTGATTTGTTTCTTAACTTGATATAATTTGCTAGTAGTGTTGAAACTAAATAGAGGGAATGTAGAATTATCAGTAATAAGTAACCGAATCTTGAATGCTTCGAGTTGTAAACACACTAGGCCTTTATTCCCCTTGGCTTCTCAACTTCATAGATTTCTCGTGTTCAATCCACCAATGTTGTTGCTCTTCATGTAAAGTCAACAAGATATGTATTATCAATAATGATGTGAACGTGTTGATAAATCTCAACCTTTACCTTGCGAGTCTCAAGGCGTCTCTTTATTGATCCTTGTCTATGACTGCAGTTTACTTTTACAATTTTGAGTCTCAAGTGATTAGATGAGATGATGGAATAAATAATATGATAGAAGTGAAACTCAAATTACTATCTTAATCCTCTTTTCCTAATCATATGCTCACTTGTGAGGATGTTTGCAAATACAAGCTACCCCTAAGATTCTACAGTAGCTTTGAGGTCAATTATTGTGAAGAAGATTAAGATACATGCTTAAACCCTAGCATAGCATAATCTTCCACTTTCCTTACGTAGTTAACCCACCAGGGTTCTGACAATCCTAGTTAGAGAAATTACCCGCTCATATTCATGCAAGAATCCATGATTATCAATGAAGAAAACATGCAATACAATGAATAAAATCCCAAGTCTTCAATTGAATAAAAATCCAAAATCTCAAGAATAATTATAAAGTAGTAAAAATATTAAGAATAACAGTCAAAGTATGTAAATAAATAAAAGATAAAGCCTAGTGTATTTATAGTATCTCAAAAATATTTAGAAATCCTAATAAAATGGAAAAAGAAAAGTTATGTTGTCACAAAGTATGACCCAATCGTCTACTCATACCATCTTCTTATGAGTCGTACTGTGCCTCTCGTATCCACCCCAGTGTCTGATCTTCTAGGCTTCAACTTTCTATTTTTCTTACGACTATTACTCATGATTCGTACCTTGATCATATGACTTATGGTCCTCACTCGTATCCACTTGGTGCTTCTTCCTTTAAATCTTGGTAAACTACTTTTCTTACGACGTATCCATAAGAGTTGCACCAATACTTCTGACTTATATTCTCCTAAGACTTCAACTCTATCTTCCTTAGGTTATGCTCTATGTTCAACTTTATGATACGGCTCGTACTATCTGTCGTATCTTTTCTACACTTGGTTTTTCTTCCTTCTCTTGGTTTTTGTTATGATTACGAGTTAGCCTCCAAGTCGTATGAGATGTTTAAGATTCATAAGGAGACTCGTACCTTCTGCAACTTGGTTTTCAGGTCTTTTTCTTTAAGCTTTAGTCAATCACCTATATTGACCTATTTTACCCACAATAACCACAAAAGAACATTGTATCTAATAAAATGACCTAAGTTCAAGAATAATTTCATAGTTTTAAGCATCAAAAGTGTAGTGTTTTCACAACACATTAACACCCTCAACTTAGAAGTTGTGTGTCTTCGGGAAAAATAAAAACTACATCTATCATAAAACAATGATACTTAAACAGAAAGATCCTAAGATACTTATGGTAGTGAACTTTCAATTCAATTTTCAACACTTTTATTCCCTCTGACTTTTCAAGAAATAACTGTGTATATGATTCATTACATGGAATGACAATAGAAATCCAATGATGGCATTACATTAGTAACAGATAACTAGGCATATACACATCATATTAGTCGATAATCTAGCAACCTAACAACATACCCTATGTGCGCTCACAATAAAGGACATCTCTATTTCACTCTATATAGAAAAATTAATTTTTCAGGGATTCGGAAAATAAGCTCTTTCTCACACAAAGAAGTATTGACGGTGTATACAAAAATACCATAGGCTTTCCCATATGCTCTCTTCCTAAATTTTTGGACTGTCAAGGTAGGATTACTAAAGGACTTTATTCGGCTTCGTATGGAATGTTTTTAGGATTTATTTAGCGACTATGCCTTCTTAACACTATGCTTTATTCGGGGTCAACTCATTTTCCAATTTTCTACTCTTTTATTTCCACCCTTACGTATCCCTTTTTATTTCAAGCACATTTCATATTGAACTAGGGGTAGTTTTATTTTTCTTTTCCTGAAATTTTCCTTTATTTGTACCGCACCTATTCTATTTTATTCATTTTTCCCTTTCACATATCTTTCTTCAGACTCATTTTACCTACGCACCCCTATAATAGCCACCCTCAACTTAGGAGATTTGCCTAAGGTGAGTTGAAAAGTGCCCAAGAAGGACTAGGGCCAAGACAAGTTCATTGTAGAAGCGGGAGGTAGAATTAGTGTAAAAAAAATTTCGGCCAAATAAGGCTCAAATATTTTGATCAAAGGGATTCATAATTAATTTAGTTGGGCATTTAGGCTCAAGTATACTTACAACAAAAGTGGCCTATGATCATCTCCTACTCGACTATCCTAGATCTAGGTACAAGTAATCAGGCAAGTTCTAGATTTTGATATGCCGTAAACTTAGTAATACCTTACACAAACTCATACCAGATTATAATGCTAGGCACTACTTATCCATCTATTGTAAAATTTTAGTCAAGTTGTTCTTTCCTTAATCTTAATGCCATTATCATATTCACAAATATATCACACATATACACGGTCACACAGTTCTCACAAAACTTTTGTAGGGATATGAAATTTTCATCATATCATTTTCAAAACACTCAACTGCCACATATACTTATTCTCTTCCTATTTTAATTATTTCCAGCATATAATACACAACAAAAAAACACTAACAACATAAGAACATAAACAAAACATGCCAGTTTTTCAAAATTTTTAGCTTGTGGGCATAGGCTTTGAAATATAAAAGGTATAGCCTATGGCGACTTGGTACACTCCAAGCCCCAAGTTAAAGCTCATGAACTGTCCCCTAGTGCTTCTCAAAAAAATTAAAGTACAAGTGATCAGGAACATACCTAGGTGCTCAAGGCACCATCATATATAGCATCAGGATGTAGTCCCTTAAGTCAATTCCTATCACATCATCTTGAGTCCACTCAATTACCAGGAATGTGTCAGTAACTGGTGCACTGGCGTTAGCCGGTGTAATTAATGGTATATCACTTAGAGGGTTAGCATCACCGCCTTTGTCAGTGTCAATAACTATCGTTCTTGAACCACCAGTTCCAGTAACCATCTCTTAGACCCTCACCTGCCAGTCCTACTCACTCTGTAGTATGTCTCTTATATTTTCTTTCATAGCCTCTTTCTCAGCACACTTCCCCTTTTTTCTTCTCGAGTCTCCTTAATTGGGTCCAAAATAACCCAAATATTATCAACATGCACCTAGAGCACAACATTCGTGACCTCAAGCTTTGACAAAATTAGTTTGGTATAAAACTCATCCACCTTCCTCTTTATCTCATCCACTTCAGCTTTTAACTCTATAATATCTATGGTTTGGCTACTACTTAACTGTCGGGCCATCTTCAGCTCAAATGTATCCAGTCTCGGCTACACCTATCTATCCTGGTTGGCCAACTGAGTATCCACCTAGGTATTTATGCTCCCTTCTATATTTTGGACCTTGGCCTTCAATGTGCTTAATCTCTTCATTGCCTCATTCCATATATCCTGTGAAATCATAATAAACCTATATAGAATACCCCTTGGGCGAGGTTGTATAGACTGCATTGGAGGTGGGTCTCTTAATGTTCTTACTGAATTCGAAGAATGTGCGATCTTAGTCTGTCTACCCATCTTAGCAAGTTCAATACTCTCAGTCTTACCACTCTCTCTATAAATCTTTGCAAGTATATAGGCTTCATGCCTCACCTACCTGGCCAATGGGTTTGTTACATCTCTGATCAACCCTTAATTCGTGGTATTTGGAGCCTCAATCCTCTCATCAATACCCAAGAGTTCCTGTACTACCACAGCCAAACATATTTGTATAACTATACATGGGTATGCCTGCAATGACTTTTCACTACCTACAGCTCAATCCCTTATCTCCCGAGCTAAAAACTCTTCTATATTAAACTTATATCCATCTATGAATTCAGCTATCAAATTTTACTAGACTGGACTCAACACGTTGTCCACAGTAGTGGGACATAACCTATGTCGGGCCAGTGTCCACCATGCCTTGGCCTCGAAATTGAGCATGTTATTCCCTATCTTTTGCAATGTCACACCAGGGTTACCAACCACCCAAACTGTATTTTCATCATTTGATGCTATGTGCCCAAACCTGAAGTAACCTATTTTATCATTCGACCCCATGTGTTTTTGAGTAATCTTTTGTATCTTCTTCTAATGGTAATCCGTTACACCAATGTTTACCAGAGGCTAATAATACAATCTATTCAAGTATCTAGAAATAGTACATATCGAGATGTTGACCGTCACTCCTTGAATGAATAATACAGTGTTTACCAGAGGCTGAATAGTAATGTTGGCCCTGTGGATACCGTCTATGTAGCTCCTATTTGTATGCTGTATAAAACTCCTGGACTGGTACGAGACTACACGTTTCTGGTACTCGGTCGTCTACTCAAAACCATACTTCCTGAACTATTCCCCAAACCTGGGAACTCAATAGTAATCAATCATTTCTTGAGGTATAGATTCTTTTTGATCTTTCTATTCTGGAGTCTACTAAGCCCATCATTATAGGTTGTATCTATTTTGGGATACCTCCATCATTCAATGGTGGACGCTAGATCAGTTGTAAAGGATAGTGGAGTGTGTTGCACATCAAACAGAGGCACATCAACATCTTTTACAACATTAGCATTATCTAAAAATACTTTATCAAACATAGATTCAACATTATTTGTATATGAAGGTGAAGGCGAGTATGGAGGGGAGGAACTTGGTTTCCTTCTCCTTGGTCACCATGGAGATATATCATCTAGGCTAGCTTTTTATTTTGCCGAGAAGGTCTTTTTCCCCTTTCATCATCCTGTCTCTTCAATGGGAGCTCAACCACATCACCACCACTACTAGATGACTTTGTGGATTCAAAACTTAAGGATGATGCCTTCTTATTTCCCTTAATAGCAACTTTCTTGGAAGATGATGCACATTTAGGAGGAACGGTACCTAGGACTAACCACTTATTAGTAACTAAATAAAGAAAAGAAAAGAAAAATAAGAAAATAGCTGTTAGTAAGTAGGTTTTGTGCAAGGTACAATTGGGGGTAAGAGTTGTATCAACTGGGTATGACTTGTATGGTGAGTCATATGCTAAACAGTGTATAGATAATTGTTCACTGGACAGCTTACGAGTCCTCCTTATGAGTCGTAAAGACAAGGTATGAGTCATTACAATAGTTATAAGCAGTTAAAAAACAATCCTCTAATATATGATATCTACCCAGGTCTTTACACCTTGTGTATAAGTCGTATAGGTTGGATGTGACTCGTACAAGTAAGTCGTACCCATACCAGAATCTAAACTCAGTTGATCCTATGTTGTCAGAGGGTATGAGTCTAGTTATGACTTGTTACATATGGGTACAAGTCATAAGGGGTATCATATCCACTGTAACATAGAAGTTCAATATCTGAGTTGACTCCAATATACATTTCCCAAACTATCCTTAACATTGTAAAGCATTACCAGCCCCATATCAATCAAAATGCACAAGTTCAACACAAAAATATCAAAATTCCTCCCCATTTCTATTTTCATCTGAAACCTAAGAACTAGGGTTCAAAATTGCAAGAATTACGTAAATTCAACTTAAAGTAAGTTTAAGATATCTCACATTTGAAATTTCACTGAAGATACAATGAATGTAAGTTCAATACACTTACTTGATTTGGTGAAATTGTAGGTTGCTTGAGTTTTCAAGATTTTGACCAAAGTTGTGCCCAATTTATGCAATGCAAGGGATTTGAACACATTGGTAACCAGTTCAGAGTGTTTGTGACTGATTTTATGTGTTGGAAGCTTAAAATTCAACTAAAAATAAAGGTGGGTTCATTTTTGGGTATCGAGTACCAATATTTGGGTGCTCTTTTTCTTAAATTGGATGAGCTGGGTCGGGCTGACATGCAACCCCTGACCTGGTAAACTTGGGTACAAATCATCTATATGACTCGTACCTAGTCTTATGGGTGTTTTTTTTACTCGTAAAGACCTAGAACCTTACTTGGGTTCTAGAGTGGATACAACTCAATTTGATGAGTCGTACCTTATGGGTACGACTCATTCAGAGAGTCATAAAGACTCTAGAAATTTTTGCCTTAATTTGATTAGTCTCCTAGGTCCTTACAACTCTTACTCATGAGTTATACCTTTAATATACGACTCGTGAATATTCTATATGACCTAACTTCTTGAACTTGTATGAATCTTTTCTGCAATCTTTAGACCTGCACACTAAATATACATATTACCCTATAAATAAAAAAAGTAGAAAACATGGGTTGCCTCATAATCAGCACTAGACTTAACATCGCAGCACGACTTGGCTAAGTTGGGTACTCAGATTTCACCAACTAGCCTCATAGGTTTCCTCCCATGCAGTGCTTGATTTAACGTTCCAACACGACATAAATTACCTTGGTTAATTCACCAAGGTCTAATTCAAAAATCATATTAATTTCCTTAGAGTTACCCATATAGTGCTTTACTCTTTGCCCATTCACATTAAATGGGATTTCACCATCCCGCTTAAATTCTAAAGTACCATATGGGAACATTATTAGCACAGTAAAGGGACCATACAATATAGACTTCAACTTACCTAGAAATAAGTGAAGTCTTGAATTTTTTTTGGAACCCCAGGAAAACCCACAGCCGCTACAACTTATGCCACAACCTCTGCCCTTCGAGTGAGCACTTTGTGCACACTGGGCAAACCTCTCACTGTGCAACTGCTTGTAAACCAAATAGGAGATATAAACTGCACTAGGTAAACCCTATGCGGCGAGCTAGATTGAGATGACATTAGGGGGTTTGAAACCGCGACCTCCTCTTTTGTAAGATTCTTTTCTTGATTTTTTGATAATGATGCATCTTCATCTTTTCTTTGTAAAGTGTAGAAGTTTCATATGTCCGATGTTGGAATTCATCAAACTCATTTATGTTGTCCAATAATTACTTGGCGGAATCTTTCCACTCAAAATTTAGCTTTTTCAAGGCCCAAAGTGCTTTAAGTTCAAGTGCAATAGTCAAGTTACAAGATATGCCATACACTAGTTGATAAGTTGTAGCACCAATTTTAGTCTTGAATGTTGTTCGGTAAGCCCATAATACATCATTTAATTTTCCTGACCAATTAGTCCTATTGGTATTTACTGTCTTCGCCAAGATGGCTTGATTTCTCTGTTGGACACTTGAACTTGTCCATTAGTCTCTAAATGATATGGTGTTTCCACCTTATGTTTCACTCCATACTTCTAAAGAAGACTTTTGAATACACGCTTACAAAAATATGACCCACCATCATTAATGATAGCATATGGGATTCCAAATCAAGAAAATATGTTCTTTTATAGGAATGCAGTGACACTATATGCTTCATTGTTAGGGAGTGCCACTGCTTCCACCCATTTGGATACATAACCTATAGCCACAAGTATATACTTCATTCCAAACGAACTCACAAAATGTCCCATCAAATCTATACCCTATACAGTAAACAATTCTAATTCTAAAATAGGAGTCATATAAAGTTCATGGCATCTAGAGATATTACCTTGGCATTGTTATTGATTAAAAGCATAAGCAAAATCAAGTGCATCTTTGCAGATTGGTGGCCAATTATACCCACATTGCAGGACTTTGTAGTATATACAGGTTCCTCTATGATGATCACCAACTGGTGATAAATGACAAGCCTCAAGTATAATCATCATCTCTAAATCAAGTATATATTTATAAATAATCCCATTTGCACATACTTTGATTAAATACAGCTCATCCCACTAAAATTTCCTTACCTAATGCATAAATTTCTTTCTTTGCTGAATAGAATGATCTTCTGGAAGTAGATCACTAGCAAAAAAATTTGCATAGTCGGCAAACCATGGAATTAAATATTGGAAATCTGCCAATAATTGCTCATTTAAAAAACTATCATCAATTTCAAGCCCATCTTGTACTTTCTGCATTGTTTCCTCCTCAAGTCTAGACAAGTGATCTATAACTTGATTTTTTGTGCCTTTTCAATCTTTGACCTCAAAATCAAATTCGTGCAGCAATAGCACCCATCTAATCATTCTAGGTTTTCAATCTTTCTTTGCCATCAAGTATCGCAATACTACATGATCTTTGTGCACAACTACCTTCGCCCCAATCAAGTAAGACCTAAACTTCTCAAAGGCAAACACCACTGCTAATAACTCTTGTTCAGTCACTGTGTAGCTCTTTTAATTAGGGTTAAATGCCTTCCTGGCATAATATATGGAATGAAAAATCTTTTCATTTCTATGGCCAAGTACAAAACCTAAAGCCATTCCACTTGCGTCACACATAACTTCAAAGGCAAGGACCAATTAGAAGACCCGTTGATTGGAGCCGACACCAACTTCTCTTTTAGGATTTCTAAAGCCTTCATACATGCATCATTAAAAATAAATTTTACCTCCTTCTCCATAATCTTGGAAAGAGGGTTAGAAATCTTTGAGAAATCCTTAATAAAATGCCTATACAAACCTTCATGCCCTAAAAAGCTCCAAATTTCCTTCACAGAAATTGGTGGAGGTAATTTCTCTATTATCTCTATTTTGGGTCTAACAACCTATATGCCTATTTTTGAAATCTTGTGCCCAAGCAAAATTCCTTCTTTTACCATAAAATGGCACTTTTCCTAATTGAGTACCAAGTTGCATTCTTCACACCTTATAAGATCATTTGCCAAGTAAACTAGGCAGTTATCAAAAATATCACCAACGACTACAAAATCATCCACAAACTCTAAAATGGTGTCTTCTACCATGTCAAATCAGATGGACATCATACATCTCAAAAATATGGTTGGAGCATTACTTAGCCTGAATGGCATACGTCTGAATGCAAAAGTCCCAAAAGGACAAGTAAATCTACTCTTTTATTGGTCTTCAGGCAAAATAGTGATTTGATTATAGCCATAATAACCATCAATAAAATAATACCCTCCTCTACCCACTAATATGTCTAATATCTAGTCTATTAAGGGCATAGAAAAATAATCTTTCTGAGCCAATGCATTTAATTTTCTATAATCCATGCATACTCTCCACCCTGTGACCGTCCTCATTATCACTAGCTCATTCTTCTAATTAGGCACAACAGTGATACCACCTTTGTTCAAAACACATTATACCGGATTGACCCACTTGTTATCAGCAATGGGATATACTAAATTAGTATCCAACCACTTTATTATCTCATTCTTCACTACCTCATACATAGAAAGATTGAGTCAACACTGATGTTCTATACTTGGAATAAACTCCTATTAACATTAAACTTTTTGTGTACACAAACTCGATGGGATTCTTACAATACCTGCAATGGACCTACCAATGGCCCTCTTGAATCTTAGTAATACTGATAACAATGCTTTTACTTCTAAGTCAATCAAATTGACTTGAATAATTAAAGCTAAAGTTTTGTTGGCCCCAAAAAATGTATATCTCAAATGAAAAAGAAAGGCTTAGTACTCTAAAACTGGTGGCTCTTCAATGGATGGACGAGCAGGTAGAGTAGTTCTATTCTTCAAATATAAATAAATCTTTTTTGGTGCATAAGTGTAAGAACCACACCTATAAAGTTCACATACTATATTATCATACTCCTTAATGCGATTACTATAAAAGTTTATGATCACGAAAACTATTACTTCAACACCCAACCTCTTTTCAATAGGAACAACAACATTAAAACCATCATCCCAAAGAGTAACAGAATCAAAATCATAGAATGAATCCATTTTATCATCACACAAATCAATCACAGATACCACTCTTAACTCATTTGGTTACTTCATTGATTTGCATACACTGAATATCCTTGTTCATCACTAAGTCTCAACATCAGATGTCCTAGCTCTAAATTAATCAACATATTTTCTATAGGCAAAAAGGATCGTCCTAAAATAATTGGGACTTGGAAATATACTTCATAGTCCAATATCATAAAATATATAAGAAAAATGAAAGAAGCCACATTCTCCAATACACTACATAAAATACTAACTAGCTTTTTCACAGCCCTGTCTACTATCACTAATCTCATAGTGTTTAGTATAGAAGTTCCCAACCCTAATTGTTTAAATTCTACAAATGGCATGAGGTTGATGCTAGCACTGAAATTACATAATGCATGGGCAAATCTGGAAGATCCAATAGTGCAAGGTATAGTGAAATTACCAGGATCCTTTTTTATCTCCACTAATGATCTAGTGGCTACAACATTGCAATGATGAATATTGTCTACTGGGTCATAACTTACTGACCTCTTCTTGGTGATCAAATCATTTATGAATTTTTCAAATCCTGGCATTTGCTCTACTGGCTCTACAAGTGAGATGTTGACTTACATCTTTTTTAACATTGAAAAAAACTTTTGATACCTACCATTTTCTTGTTTCTTTTTTAGCCTTTGAGGAAAGAAAGGACGATTTCTTAGGATAGGATTTAAATAGGATTTTCAATCTTATTTTTTATTTCTCTTTCCTGCTACTACTATCCATATCAATAGGATCCTTATAATTCTTTTTTACCATCTCCTATCGATATAGGAGGTTCTATAGTGCATTTACCACTTTGAGTGGTTTTGCATTGGCAGTGACCATCATTTTTTTGATTAGCTATCGTGTTACTTGGGATAGTGCCAGGATGTCTTTGATTTACTGTGGTTGATAACTAACCAAATTGTTGTTCCAACTTCTTGATTGTTGTAGCATATGATTCAACTTTCTGGTTTAACCCTGACAGGTCTGCCTTGATATCCTTAAGAAAACTCTCTTGACTTTCTTTACCTTTGACTAATTTTGAAAATAGTGCCTCTATTCTGGATTCTGAATCACGATTGGTAATGCTTCACAAAATCCTCTTCCAGTCAGAGCCTTAGAGTGTATATGATAAAGCAAAAATCTGAGTCAAAATATTTTAGAAATATTCTCCCAAGTATGACATACTTTGAATCATGTGGGAATCTATTTGATCATGAATTAAGATCATATAGGTTCCCTAACTCATGGATGAGTTGAAAGCTTTCCTATCGTTCAAGTTTTAGTGACTTTCAAAATTTGGGTCAATTTGAATCGAGTATAACTCCTTTTATATATCGAATTAGAGGATGTTTTATATATCAAATGAAATATCTTTTAATTATCTTTCCAATCATATCAATTTCATCAAAAATTGATATCGGAGCAAAGAGTTATGCCCATTTTACTCCAGCATGTGAGTCTGGAAAATGTGTGACGACATTTTGTGATGGTCTATCATAGTTCTGATGGCTTGTCACAAAAGGTCATCTCAATTAGGTAGAAAGTCATAAAATTCACCCTTTTATGACGACATTTTGTGACGGCCTATCACAAATGTCGTTAGCCATTTTTTTTAGCAATTTAGAGACATTTTTTCAAGGGTATTTTGGTCATTTCTCACCTTTTGGAAGCCTTTATAAATATGAGAACCCTCATTCAAATTCTAATTTATCCATTTCTCTTCCAATTCTCTAAAGAGAGAATATCTAGGGTTTTATCAAGAACCCTAATCTTCCAAAAATTAATCCATAAATCTTCATGATTTCTTTAAGAATCAAGTTCCTCATAGTGTGGATTTCGAGAATCATTTATTACAAGTGTGGATAGAGTCTCAAGCATTAGAATTCATCCAATTTCAAAGATTAAGGTATGTAGATGCTGATTCTTAGGTTCCTTTCATCCAAGAAGCTCAAGAACCCTTTTTAAAACTAAAAGATTTTTATGTTTATGAGTTGTTAATGATTTGTTTGAGTTGAAATTGATGTTTAATGTGTTGTTGAGTTTTTATTTATGTTTGCCTCCAAAATTTATGAGCTTTGACCCTAGTATGTGGAATTTATGTGATGTTTGTGCTAGACCCTCTGGAAGTTGTTTTTTTCATGTGATGTGTTCATGACTTTTAGGTGTAGAAATGATTAAATAAGTGAAGAATGTTCCCCATAGGTTTGATAAAGAGCTTAGTTGAAGCATAAGAGCCATTACAGTATTTTGAACGTGAAACTACAAATTGTGAGCTAGTCCATGCTTGTCTAGTGTATGATAAAATGCCTTAGTGAGTGAAATGTGCCAAATAGCATGAAATCTCCAAGTAGGTGTAAAATCGGTCATGTCAAGTGGTTGTTGATAGACCTTAGTGAACAAGTCGAGATATGATGGTTGTAAATTCCCCGATTATGTGCTCTTTGATATGTGATAAGTTTTTAATACATGTCAAGTGGTAAGCAAGTAAGTTGTGACATGATAGTAAGAAGTTTCCCCAAGCTATGTGATATCTAAACATATGTCAAGACTTATATAGGTATGAATACCTAAGGTAAAACCTTGTTGAATGGAGTACGATTTAGTAGCATGTTTTCCCTACATTATTATATGATTATGTTTCTGAGATGCTTAAAGTGACCCCTTGGCGACTGTGATGATGAATAGATGTTTGTGATTCCTAATTACTTGAGAGATTATTAATGATTGGGAAGATGCTTTAATTATTATGATGATGCATGAATGATTATGATGATACACGAATAACTGTGATAATGAATGATTACACTTTAATTTTATGTCATTGAGTCCTGGGGGTATTTATACCCGACAATAGAGCTGTTATCTAGAGCTAGTGTCAGTTTTTTGATAACTCCAGTCGAGCCATGATTCTCAAAACTCAGTGAACTATAGAACTCTGTATCCTCAGACAAGTGCAGAACTTAAGAAAGCTCATTTATCTTTGTAATCTCTATGTCGCTAGTAATCTAGCCTCAGTCCTGTAATCATCTCAGATCTAATAATATTCAAGTGATTCAATTCTAATCTCAGAAGTTATTCGATTAATCTATTCAAGATCTACATCGTCAGTTATCTACCATGATTCGATAACTTTTTAGCATAACTCAGTCAGATCTTTTAAGAAATATGATCAGTATCAGATTCAGTTTAGTTGTGTTCAGTTTCAGTTGGGAGTAGAAGCTAGCACCAAGCAAGGGAAGGGATGATGACTCTCCCATCAGAAAGGCTGAGTCGTTAGGAGCAATCCCTAAACTCCAGAACTACATATCTAGTGTAGGATGAAGGAGTCTCCTATTAGTAGAGGCTGTCACGGTCAGAGAGGTTTGACTATTATATTTCCTCAGGTCGACTTCCTGCGAGGGTCATCCCGTCAGAGAGGCTTGACCAGAGAGGTCTTTACCCATGGCACATTCTTGACACCCTTTCAGCTGAGGTCATAGGTTGGACCTACCTGTGGTAGGTTAGGGCATGTTGGTTAAGTAACTACTTCCCACAGTTGCAGTTTTAATAGCGATCTTCAGAAATTAGAACTGTGTGGTACAGTCGTCTATCTTAGTGAGGAAATTAGATAGTTCTATTGATTCATGGACAATCCCTTCAGATAGGCTTGGTCTCATATACAGATACTTATATCTTATCATATCTAGAGATCTCCTATCAGATAGTCTTGGTCTTATATATAGATGCTTATTATCTTATCATATCTACAGATCTCCCATCACATTAGCTTGATCTCCATCTCAAATTCTGTTGCATATTCTTGTTATCATATTTGGATATGATCATACTTCTTATCATTGATAATTGCTTCCAGAATAATCTATTAGAAAGATTGATCTCTAATTCTATCAGTCGAAGCAGTAAGCACAGAATTTAGTCCTTGAAGTAAGTACATCCAGATCTTCAGTTATCAGTATTAGATGAGTCAGTGATTCAGTATCTTAGTGTTAGTAGTGAGTTCACTCTACAGTTAAGTGGCATCCGAGTTTCAGTATCTAGAGTTACGATGATTGTGTTCATGGTCTGTGCATTCATGTTGTTTTCTCATACGACATCTTTATGATTATTCAGTTTAGATATTATGCATGCATGAGCCCTTGTATTAGCCTACCTTATCTACATACTCAGTACATTCCTATACTGACGCATTTGAGCTATGATGTTTTATTTGACACCATAGGTTTAGAGGCATAGGATCTAGAGTATTCTCAGTAGTTCAGTCCCAGTCAGCAGCAGTAGCAGTGAGTCCTTTTCTTACAAGGATGAATCTCAGTTTACTATTATTGTTTTAGGATTTGTTTATTTTCAGTTGATGGAGTTAATTGGGGACCTGTCCTATTAACTCCACATTTCAGATAGTTTAGAGGCTTTTCAGACAGATGTATTAGTATTTAGTTTTCTGTATTATGAGTATTCATAGATGTGTAGAACCTTATGTCTAGTTTCCACATTTATTTTAAATATTATCTAGTGTATAGGTACAGATATCAGCAAAGGGTTAGCTTGCGGTCCTTTGGGATCATAAGCACAGTGAGACGTCTCAGAATGGGATCTCAAGGCGGTATACGATTACCTGGTTGAACATACTTGTCACTTTTTTCCCTTTAGTAATCTTTCCATTACCAATCACTATCTCTCTCTTCTTCTGTCTTTATATCTATCATTATAAGGGTTCTGACCTTAATTCCCTTACCCTTGGACTCGAAAATCTGCCAACCATCGATCATGATACTTTGTTTCCTCTTAATATTCAATCAAAAAATTTCTAGAAGTAGATCCCTGTGCCACAATTGCATTCACATTATAAACTTTCATTGTTACAAACTGTTTTATAAAAAACCCAATATCAGTACAAAGCTGTGAAACCTCTTGTGCTATAAATGACCAACTCCATAATCATTGCCCGCTCCAATAGCATATGTACCTGTACCAAGTTCTACATCTCTAGTATGCCAACCTCTATTATGCACTGAAATATCATCTAGCATATCCTGCAAAACATCCCATCGAAGACACATGAATGCACCTCCCAAAATCATATTTGCCATTGCTCTCAAACTGGCATTCAATGATCTATAGAAGATTTACAACAAATTTTATATTATTATTCTGTGATTACGTACCATGCTCCACTTTTCTTGAATCTAAACCATGCCTCATACAAAGAGTTTTTAGGTAACTGTCTGAAATTATAAATTTTATCTTTTAATTGCAGCATCCTGCAAGAGGGAAAAATTTGTTCAGAAACTATTTACGCAACTTATGCCATGTAGTGATTGAACCTCTTTGAAGTTCCCCTAAGAATAGTGATGATTTACCTTTCAATGAAAATGGTAACAATCTTAATCTCAAAGTTTTCTGATCAAACCCCAGAATAGTATATGATGTGCAGATCCCAGTAAAATTAGTAAGACACATGTTTGCATCATCAGTAGCTGACCCAAAAAAGCACCCTTCAAGTTCAATAATTGTAAAATGGTGCGTATAATATAAAACTTCACATTTGGGGTAAATCAGGAGGAACAATGGCTCCAATATCTGTAGGTTCAACATAACCCATATCTTCTTCATTATCGTATGGTTGTATGTGTAGGTATCTATGAATTAATGGAGCTTTGCCTCTCCGAACTCTATCTTGATGCTCAGACACCTGTCTAGTCCAAGATAGTCCTCCTTGATGAGCTAACCCAGCCTCTTCAGCTAATCAGGCCTTTTCGATAACTCTTTTCTCTTCCTCAGCAGTAGTTATTAGTTATTGCAGCAATAAATCTACAATATTCTATGGATCAACTGGAGCATGCGGGAGTGCCGCATTAAGATCAATAGGTAGAGGGCTTTTAACCCCATCATGAACTTTTCCTAATATTCTTCTTGATATTTGAAGAATTCTTTATGGCTCTGGATCAAAAGGGACTAATAGACTACCTCTTCTCCTAATATTTTACATAAACCGACGTATGCAAAATCAAAAATATAAAATAAAACCCACAAACTTCACCCATCTAATTAACTACTCAAATCATCTTCCTCAGCAACAATGTTAAAACTTGATATCTCTAAAAAATAACCTCCAAAAGAAGTATGTTGTGATCAATGAAAAATATAGTAACGTAAATAGGTTGGGGTCGATCCCACATAGAAAATATTGAATCATATCTTAACTCAATGTAATTCATGAGTAGTGCAGAAAGTGAATAGGGAGAATTTAGAATTATCAGTTACTATTAACTGAATCTTGAATGCTTCGAGTTGTAAATAATAGGATACGAATGCTAGGCTTGTGTTTCCCTAACTTCTCCACTCTGTAAATTTCTCGTGTTCAATATACCTATTCCGTTTCTCTACATGTAAAGTTGACAAGATATGTATTATCAACCATCTTGTGAACGTGTTAATAAATCTCACCTTATACTTTGTGAGTCTCAGGGTATCTCCTTATTGCTCCTTGACTATGACTTTAGTTCACTTTTACCTTTTGAGTCTCAAGTGACTAAATGAGATGATGGAGGTAAATCTCAAATTACTGTTTTAATCCACTTTTCCTAATCACACATTCTCTTGTGAGGACGTTAGCAAATACAACCTATCCCTAAGCTTCTGTAGCAGCTCTGAGTTCAATTATTGTGAAGAAGATTAAGATACACGCATAAGCCCTAGAATAGCTGAATCTCCTAGTTCTTTTAAGTAGTTAATTTATTAGGGTTCCCATAACCTTATTCAGGGAAATTAGCGGTTCATCTTTATACAAGAATCCATAATTATAAATGAAGAAAACATGTAATTAATTGTATAAAAATACGATGAAAAAATTCCCATGTCTTTAATTAAATAAAAACCCAAAATCTCCAGAATAATTGTAAAGTAGTAACAGTATTAAAAATAAAAGTCAAACTAAGTAACCTAATAAAAGATAAACCCTAGCGTATTTATAATCTAAAAAAAAACTTAAAAATCCTAATAAAAACGGAAAAGGAAAAGTTAAGTCAGCATAAGGTACGATTCGCTCATCCACTCATACCATCTTCTTACGAGTCGTACTATACTTCTTGTATCTACACTAGTGTTTGATCTTCTAGGATTCAACTTTCTATTCTTCTTATTACTCTTGTTCACGAGTCATACCTTGATCATATGGATCAAGGACTTCCCTCGTATCCATCTAAGGCTTTTTCTGTTCACTCTTTGGACACTAGTTTTCTTACAGCTTGTCCATACGAGTCATACTTAGTCTTTTGACGTATATTCTCCTGAGACTTAATCTCTTATTTGCTTTCTTAGGTTATTCCCTATGTTTGACTTCATGATACGGCTTGTACCCTCATATTATGGCTCGTGCTCTCAATTGTATCTTTCCTACAATTAGTTTTTCTTTTTGGACTTGGTTTTTGTTTTGCTTATGAGTCAGCCTCTTAGTCATTTGAGGTGTTTACGACTCGTGAGGAGACTCGTACCTTCAAAAACTTGGTCTTTTAAGTTTTTTTTTTATATTTTAGTCCAACATTGATATTGACTTGTTTTACCTATAATAACCATAAAATTACATCATATCTACTAAAATAACCTAAGTTTAAGCATAATTTCATGATTTTAAGCATCGGAAACTTTTTGTTTCCATGACACATCAGGGGCATGTCCTGACTTAGATGTTATTCTTATTTAGAGGCTTTCGTAGACAGATGTGGGTTGGTTGGTTATTGAATGACTCTTTGATTTTATTTGAGTTATTTATTTTTCTTCCATTACTATCTTATTTAGCTTCTATATTATCTTTATTGTTATTATTTTTCACTTAAGGTTAGGGTAAGTGGTCTTCTCCATTCCATGGTAGGTATTAGATACCCATCATAGCTAGACCCAAGTTGGGGTCATGAAAAGCTTGGTAGTAGAGCCCTGTTTATAGTCATTGGGTATCTATAAATCCATATTTAGTAGAGTTCTTTTTCTGGATGTGTAGCACACCACATTTTTAAGGAGGAAGCTACAAGGAATTTAGCAATATTTCTCTATATTGTGTTCTATTTTACAATATAAAGTCTAATGTTATGAAACTTCTATAACTCCTGGCTTCCTCGTATTTTAGATCATGCCTCTCCGAAGGTCTAAAGTCCTTAGATTGTCTGTCTCGAACACTTTCCTACCTGAGGACAATGTGGAGGGGACTCGCACTGCTTATGGAGTGCAGACTCAATTTAAGGTCCCTACTCCTACTTATTCCACCATATGTGGAGTTCCACCTATCCTTATGTAATGCCCCTAAAATCGAGTCCCGAGACACCACACGATGCTTAGGATCACAAACCTTTCATAGGTATAACTCAAAAGCAGCTGCTTTAAAAGATAATTCTGAGAGAATGAAGCTGAAAATATCTTAATACAGAATCTATTCAATACAATAGTGGAATTACAAGATAACAATTCTACTAACACATATACATATACAAGAAGGAGACTAAATACATCAACCACTACTACTGTCTATGAAGCCTCTACTAGTTTGCTTGTACATAAACGGGTAATGGCTCCCAACCATCCTACTCAATATGGCCGACAGAAGAAGATACAGTGTCTCTGAACTGAAACAACCAACACAAGAACTTGAACTATAAGGACTCCTTTACCTGCAGACCAGATGCTGTAACTGAATAGAAAAGTAGATGGGGGTCAGCACAAAGAGAATGTACTGAGTATGTGGGGGTGCATGCAACACTTTAAATAACATCATCAATTTCATGAAAACATGCTTGCAAACAACGATGACTCACCTGTCTTGAGTTATATCAAATCATACTCTTCATACTTTCATAATAAATAGTTCAAATGGTAAAATCTCATAATCCATGTAAATTATCAAAAATCATAAATTATGATAAATCATCATATATTATCATATCGTCAAAATTCATCATAGGTAATCATAATTCAACATAATATCTCAACTCTTTGACTCAAATCTTGAAGTGACTCGGTAATTCAAGAAACATGACTTTTATGGACAGGAGAGTTTCCTATAACCTAAAACTCCACATGAGCTACGTGGAATACCAACGTTTGAAACCCTCGTTGGGGGGAGCGTCATACTCTTTTCCAGGGAGTACGACCTTAAAATTGCAATAATCACAATCGGGCTCTCTGGCCAATAATATCATCATCAAATAACCCTACGATGGCTCATAGGTTTGGGGAAATACCAAATTTCCCTCTCGGTGCTAAGTACTACTCCCCGACAAGCTCAGAACGGGTTAGGAAATCCACCATAATCATCACAAGGGTCTATCATAAAGTCCAAAACAAATATCTCAATTTATAATTCATCAACAATTTGTGGATTCCTAACCCCACTTCGACTTAAAACATTTCAATCTTTTTCAGCATCAACAAGGTATCAATGCTTTGAACCATAACCGACTTGACATTTGGACAACGATATGAAGACTCAATATGTAATATTTTTAATAATTCAACGCATCAAAATCATCCGGGAAGAAAATATCAAAATTCATCTCAACATCTATATCAAAATTAATCTTTCTCATAGTCAAAAATCATCTCGACTCCGCGAGTTCAAGGTCAATGTACTCAAATGATTATTCTTTTAATTCAACAATTAAATAATGACAATAGCTTTTGAAAAGCACTTGAGACCTTCAATTCATAATAAGAATACATATCCCATAGTACAACTCAAATCACGACTTTTATCTCGAAGGCCTTTAGAAATATCAATTCATTGTAGTAGTATGCAATTCATAGCATAAATTCTCAATTTAAGAAGCAGAGTAATGAAGTTATCATGTATATCCATATTGGAAAAAAAATTCAAAGTCTTATAAATCTTTCATAAAGTAATTTGAGTGCATACGCATTTTCTAATATCATGAAATTTCAATAATAGAACTCAAGCTTTTTAAATGTCAAAATGTAACAATTTATCAAGTCATGACAACATCAATATTTTTGAGAAAATATCAAGACTCATGGTAATATCTCAAACGTTTTATCTCAATATGATCAATGATTCAATTTCGTCATAAAGAAGCTTTAAGTTTATCATAAATCTCGAAATCATTCCAAAATACCATTTCAACATATATCACAAAATCATTCAAAATAAAAATATGAAATTTACAATTATAGATATCAAGACATCTCATGTCTCAAATATATATTGAATAATTCAAATCGTCATTGGGAAGAATAAAGCTTGACACATATCTCAAAATATTATTCCAAAATACCATCTCGACATACGTCCCAAAATCATTCAAAATACCACCTCGTGGTAAAAGTGTGTAATTCACAATGATAATTATTAAATCATACCATGAAAATATTGAGATAATCATATAAATCAAAGTTTATTCATTCAACCATCATAATCTCATAATCAAATTATTTAGACATACTCTCACTTGCAAAATCATGTAAAACCATAATAAAATTAAAGCTTTGGGTACAAGAATGGAAGATTGCTCTTGTTCAAAACCCCACATACCTTGAAATTGACTTCTTAATTATGGAATCATGTTCGGACAAATAATGGTTTCTCCTCGAAGGTCTTCAAATGAGGAGTTTGTTTATCGGATTAATTTTTGATTTCTACGGTGAAATTGAAAGATATTTGAAGCTGAAATTTGGCTAGGGTTTGATTATCCTAGATGTTTCATGGAGAAAATGAATTTTGAAGGTTCAATTATGGATTAAATGGACAAATTTTCGTGCAAGAGGGGTGTGTGTGAAATGACCAAATTGCCCTTAAAAATAAACAATGTCAAATCTGTTCTTTGGTGGACTGTTTTGATAGGCTGAAGTAGATCGACCATAACGTTTTACTCCGACAGCCAAATTGGAAGAAACTAATTTCATTAGAAAGAGGACTCTTAGAGATTTCCATTGATATATAGTATGTCACCCATATCGTTATGTACAAAGAGTTATAGTCTTTTGAAGTTGACCCTGAAATTCGCCTGGTTGCAGTAATTTTAAATTTCCGACACGTTTTACTGTTCACAGTTCGATCGGAATGGTCATAACTCATCACTCGAGTGTCTGTTTTCGATGATCTATATATTGTTGGAAATCTTATTTGATACTGTAAGCAATGGTAGGTCAACGTCTTAGAAATACTACATAGAAAATTTATGGATCGCTCTAAAGCGTAGAACTCGATACGTTTCTCACGAAATCTTTGCAAAGAAAATTTTTTGGGCTATTACATTATCTCCCCCTTGGAAACATTCATCCTAGAATTTTGCTTGATAGGATAAAAGCACTGATAACCTAACCTTCTTAAGGGATGCGAACATCTAAGACATATCGGCACGATTGGAATTACAGTTTTCTAGTCCTCATACTGAACATGCATATCTGACGCATAAATATCTAGCTGAACTGACTTTGGAATGTATGAATGCGTATGCAACAATAGCCAATTCAAGGCTCGTAATGAGAACTTGAGCATGAACTAAATGTGTTTAAAACATGAAAGCTTTAAGATGTCATGGGGTATCTCCCCCTTGGGACTCTATGTTCCTCTACAACACTTATTTCACAGGGCCACTAAGACTGTGCATGGGGCACCTATGAATTAGCTCATATGCATGACGTACGAATAGAGGTATACTCGTAACTACTAAGATGCTCCATATGGAAATAATTTCATTCCTAAGATCCTTGGACAACATGATGAAATGATAAATGAGAAGGTACACTATATGATTCTGATTGACTGAGCTGGAATACTTCGAAAATAAAGATTGTTTAGTAGAAGTTTACGAATTGAAGCATAACTAGCTTCTAGAATCTAAAACATGTACACCACAATCCCTCAAGATAACCACTTAAAACTTCAACTAACCACAATATACATGTAAGTTTAATCTCAATCTTAATTTACATTACTACTTAGCTCAAAATAAGCATACACCATCTAGAGATTCAACGCATTAAGCTAAACTTCGGAATTTCAATCTTAGAGTCTAACACTCAACTCAAATTTTCTCATCCTTAACGAACCATACTGCCTCTGTCATTGCTCATTAAAATCACGCATGTAAACTTATATATTTGAACCATAAGAATCAAAATCACATCTAAGAAGCTCAACCATTACAGTCATACACTAATCCTCGAAATTAAAGCAGTCCCATAATATTTTGGGTAAACTTTCTCATCATAAACAGAACATCAAACTTAATCACGAATCAACCAAACTTAGGATCTTATATCCACTATTCAAGCCTACTAGATCACTTCCTAACAACTAACACCATTAATCAAGAAATCGTCACAGTCACCTTCACGATGACCAATAATTCAAACTTAACTTTTAGCACACAATATAACTTAAAACTTTTCGCAAGAAATTTCCACTTAGAAGATATAAAATAATCCTTAGCAAATGCTAGCCCATTTAAACTTCATAACAATAATAATTGGTCATAATCATATAGCTTATCTTATTCACAGTCCATTAACACATCCTTCTTTCACCCGTCACTACTATCTATCCTTCATACATAACTTAACTTAGTTCATAGCTCTCTACGTCTTAACTGAACTTCCTCTTGCAACCTGGCAACAATATAATTTAACAACACTCACCCACTGAGTACTTCCATTACCTATACTCTCTCGCACACAAATACCGTCAACACCCATTTCATATCTCAAACAAACTACATCACAAAATTGACACACAAGGATATATAACTCCCTATTAACCCCAAATGTATGAAAAAATGGATTCCACTACACTTATACTCAACAAAACACACTTATCATCCTTCTTACTACTACACCTCCAAATCCCATATTTTCAGCCAGCACAAGGAACAAAATTAACTACAAGTTGCTAGTAGATCAAAACAGGCTGCAAACAGCTCCGCTAGGCTTTGAATATGTGTTTTGAAAAAAAATTGAGGAGAATAACAAAACAGTTGTGCTAGTGAATCGAAAGATCCCTACACGGCTTCACTAGACTTTTATTTTATTCCAACAGCATGATGATAGCAAGATTACAGGAGATAGGAACTTGGCATACCGTATTCGATGATTAAGGAGTACGCATCCAATCAGTCTTAGTCATAAAGAAAAGGACATAACATAAAACTTCAGGAACTTATAACACACTGGGAGGCTCTTATGAAGCCACTTTTATGAGACGTCTGAAATATTTTTCTAATCAGTCTAAAAACATTATCAGGGAAAGAACTGGGACTTGCTGCTTATACTATCTCAAGAATAGCACATAGATAGAAAAGTACAAACTATCACTTCTAAATACTAAAAAGAAATTTGGTAGCTTTTCTAGTTTAAACTTATTGCACGATTCAAGACATGAAAGAGCAACAACCTTTCCCAAATGCTTTATAGCCTCTCGAAGAAAAGTACAGATGTCTCCGTACCATTCCGTAAGACTCTACTAGACACGGCTTCATAGACACCCTAGGACACTTGAACTCTGTCTTCTGATACCAAGTTTGTAACACCTCAAAAATCGAGTTCCGAGACACCACACAGTGCTTAGGGTCACAAGTGACCCTAAGATAACCCTTTCATTGGTATAACTCAAAAACGGCTAATTTAAAACATAATTCTGAGAGAATAAAGCTGAAAATATCTCAATACAGAATCTGTTCAACACAATATTAGAATTACAAGATGACAACTCTAATAACACAAATACATATACCTAAAGGAGACTGAATACATCAACCACTACTACTGTCTATGAAGCCTCTACGAATTTACCTGTACATAAATGGGTCATGACTCCCAACCATCCCACTTAATATGGCCGACAGAAGAAGATACAGTGTCTCTGAACTAAAACAACCAACACAAGACCTTGAACTATAAGAACTCCTTCACCTGCTGACCAGATGCTGCAACTGAATAGAATAGTAGATGAGTGTCAGCACAAAGAGAATGTACTGAGTATGTGGGGGTGCAAGCCACTTTAAATAACATCATCAATTTCATGAAAACATGCATACAAACAATGATAACTCACTTGACTTGAGTTATATCAAATCATACTCTTCATACTTTTATAATAAATAGTTCAAATGGTAAAATATCATAATCCATGCAAATCATCAAAAATCATAAATTATGATAAATCATCATAAATCTTCATAAATTATCATATCGTTAAAATTCATCAAAGGTAATCATAATTCATCATAATATCTCAACTCCTTGACTCAAATCTCGGAGTGACTCGGTAATTCAAGAAACATGACTTTTATGGACAGGGGAGTTTCCTATAATTTACAACCCCACGTGAGCTACGTGGAATACCAATGTTTGAAACCTCCATTGGCGGGAGCACCATACTCTTTGCCAGGGAGTACGACCTTTAAACTGCAATAATTATAATCGGGCTCTCTGGCCAATAAAATCATCATCAAACAACCCTATGGTGGCACATTGATTTGGGAAAATACCAAATTTCCCTCTCGGTGCTAAGTACTACTCCCCTCCAAGCTCAGATCGCATTAGGAAATCCACCATCATCATCACAAGCGTCTATCATAAAGAGCAAAACAAATATCTCAATTTATAATTCATCAAAAATTTGTGGATTCCTAACCCCAACTTTGACTTAAAACATTTCAATCTTTTTCAACGTCAACAAGGTATCAATGCATTGAACCATAACCGACTCGACATTTGGACAAGGATATGAAGACTCAATACGTAATATTTTCAATAATTCAACTCATCAAAATCATTCAGAAAAAAAAATTACCAAAATTAATCTCAACATCTATATCAAAATCAATCTTTCTCATAGTTAAAAGTCATCTCGTCTCTGCGAGTTCAAGGTCAATGTACTCAAATGATTATTCTTTTAATTCGACAATTAAATCATGATAACAGCTTTTGAAAAGCACTTGACACCTTCAATTCATAATAAGAATACATATCCCGTAGTACAACTCAAAACACGAATTTTATCTCGAAAGCCTTTAGAAATATCAATTCATTGTAGTAGTATGCAATTCATTGCATAAATTCACAATTTAAGAAGTAAAGTAATGAAGTAATCATGTATGTCCATATTAGAAAAAAATTCAAAGGCTTATAAATCTTTCATAAAGTAATTTGAGTGTATACCTATTTTCGAATATCATGAAATTTCAATAATAGAACTCAAACTTTTAAATGTCAAAATGTAACAATTTATCAAGTCATGACAACATCAATAGTTTTGAAAAAATATCAACTCATGGTAATATCTCAAACGTTTTATCTCAATATGATCAATGATTCAATTTCATCATAAAGAAGCTTTAAGTTTATCATAAATCTCGAAATCATTCCAAAATACCATTTCAACATATATCTCGAAATCATTCAAAATAAAAATATGAAATTTACAATTATAGATAACAAGACATCTCATGCCTCAAATATATATTGAATAATTCAAATCGTCATTTGGAAGCATAAATCTTGACACATATCTCAAAATATTATTCCAAAATACCATCTCGACATACGTCCCAAAACCATTCAAAATACCACCTCGTGGTAAAAGTGAGTAATTCGCAATGATAATTATTCAATCATATCATAAAAACATTGAGGTAATCATATAAATTAAAGTTTATTCATTCAACCATCATAATCTCATAATCGAATTATTTAGACATAATCTCACTTGCAAAATCATGTAAAACCATAGTAAAATTAAATCTTTGGGCACAAGAACGGAAGATTGCTCTTGTTCAAAACCCCACATACCTTGAAATTGACTTCTTAATTACGGAATCCTTTTCGGACAAATAATGGGTGCTCCTCGAAGGTCTTGAAATGAGGAATTCGTTTATCGGATTAATTTTGGATTTCTAGGGTGAAATTGAAAGATATTTGAAGGTGAAATTTGGCTAGGGTTTCATTATCCTAGATATTTCATGGAGAAAATGAATTTTGAAGGTTCAATTATGGATTAAATGAACAAATTTTCTTCCAAGACGGGGGTTGTGTGAAATGACCAAATTGCCCTTAAAAATAAATAATGTCAAATATGTCCTTTGGTGGACTATTTTGATAGGCTGAAGTAGATCTCCCATAACACTTTACTCCGACAGCCAAATATGATGAAACCAATTTCATTAGAAAGAGGACTCTTAGAGATTTTCGTTGATATTTAGTAGCTCACCCAGATCATTATGTACAAGGAGTTATGGTCGTTTGAAGTTTACCCTGAAATTCACCTGGCTGTAGTAATTTTTAATTTCCTGCATGTTTTACTATTCACAGTTCGATCGAAATGGTCGTAGTTTGATCGGAATGGTTGTAACTCATCGCTAGAGTGTTTTTTTCGATGATCTACATATCGTTGGAAATCTTATTCGATACTCTACGCAATGGTAGGTCAACGTCTTAGAAATACTACACAGAAAATTTATGGATTGGTCTAAAGCGTAGAACTTGATACGTTTCTGACGAAATCTTTACGAAGAAAATTTTTCGGGGTATTACACCATACTAATCCATCTAGAATTTCTCATGGTGGTGATTCTTAACATCAGCTACCTTAGGTGGACATCTCTAATACAGAGTTTCGCTGGACTATTAATTTTCTTACTCATTTGGTGACATCTCAGTCTCCTAAGTCGTATTATGGTGG